>NW_016163475.1:0-36344 GCF_001687245.7 Rhagoletis zephyria | reverse complement strand
TTACATATGACTCTATCAAAAATAGACTACCCCTGGTTAAAAAACAAAACGAAACAAAAAGACTGTGTAACTCAGTGATAAAAAAATGTGTTAAAATCGCAATAAATTTTGCTGTATCTGCTGCTTGTTTGTAGACAAAAAAATCGCGAAAAACTAGAAAATAATGGCGGTTTGGTTAAAAATTACTTTTTTTCACCAAATCATATGTAAAGAGCCGGTGGTATGAGCTAGAGTATACTTGTTTGCATTGTTCAATGAATCTAAAGTTACCTAAAACAAAAACCGATCAAAGTTGAGTTTCCCATATTCGGTTCCCATGATATGGCATCCTCAGTTGTACCACAACATAAATGATTGCTACTTCTGTAAAATAGAGGTTTTGCGACATAGTTATAAAACCCGTAAAAATATCAAATATGCAAATGTTTTCAGTGTTTCGAAGCCAATACTTGCCCTTCATAAAATCAAATAAAGTACACAAGTACTGTTGAGCAAAAGTGGAACGTATCTGAAGACTTTTCGACAGAGGATGGAGAGTTTCTACCATCTGGGTCGCGTTCATCCGAGCGCCATTTGGTTTCTAACGAAGATTTTTATGATTTGTAGCTCTTTTCTGTAACTCTTCTCTACCGACTATTTCTCTACTGGTAAAGAATATACGCCATTCTCTACTATTTACTCATTAGCAGGAGAGAACAGGGCGGCGAATTCATATCTCAATTCGCCTTGGTAGAGAATTGTTACAGAAACGAGCTACTGGAATAACACTTCGGCAAAGGGAAGTACTCACCTGTAGAATAAGACAGTGGATTTTAGTGGAAGAGGATTTTAAAATTACACGGTGTCGAAGTAAAAAAAAAATTGCCAAAGACACAAACAACTTGGCTTATTGCGCGGATGTGGCTGAACTGTAAATTTATGAAATGTAACTATGTAACAGTTAAAATTTGTTTAATATTTGAATGCTCTTTAGGCTTA
Organism: Rhagoletis zephyria; assembly: GCF_001687245.7. NCBI lineage: Eukaryota > Metazoa > Arthropoda > Insecta > Diptera > Tephritidae > Rhagoletis > Rhagoletis zephyria. Next base: position 35,366 of record NW_016163475.1, on the reverse strand, counting down.
TAAGCTGTATTTCTGCATAACCAGAACGAGATGCCTTCGGTCCCATTAGCGTACACCCCTGGTATGAAATAAACATAGGATTCAATTGAAAAAATTGTTCGTGCACCGCTTAAGTACGAATGAGATGAGTGGCCACAGCGAAATCCCTTTCGAATTGACGAAAAAAATGTGCCGAAAATTTCCACTCGTGGCTCCCGAAAATATAATTTTGCCACCACTGCACTTAAAACTGGATTACATGAAGCAATTTGTTAAATGGCTTAATGTAGACAGTGAATCGTTTCATCATATAAAATCTTCATTCCCGAGATTAAGCGAGGCTAAAATAAAAGAAGGTAATTCTGATATTATTTCTGGACGTTATTGCTCATGATTGATTCTTGTTAATTTAAAGGCCTTTTTATTGGGCCTCAGATTTGTAAGCTAATGAAAGATACTGAATTTTCATCTAAACTATTCTTTGTGCACAAATTTTCTAGGCAAAAAAAGGCGTAGGATTACAAAGAGATCGTTAATGAATTTCTAAATGCATATTCTGCGAATGCATCAGGAGATGGAAGCTATAGAAAGGTTTGTTGGAAAAAATATCATAAATATGCTCTCGGACCATTGCTGGTCTCTTAAACGAGAAACGGACGATAATTTATATAAAAGAAAAAGAGTTCATAAACAGTTTTAAGTAACCATGTTGTACTTGTATTCCCATGAAAAAAAAATAAATTTGTTTGAGTATTTAAATAAGGGAACAAGTTATATTAGCCGAACCTCAATGGATCTTTAAAACTTAGACTTTATTGAAAACACAATTGATGGGAGACTGTAGCTATAAATTTACTGTATACACTGGTGAACAAAATGGTGGAAAAACCGTTACTCAACATCAACTCAACAGTTTCAACATCAGGGTTGTTGCGAATATTCGCATTCGCAACCGCAGAGCTTCCGCATTAATTTTAACATTCGTATTCGCTTTCGTATTCGCAAAAATCAATGCGAATCTTTTGCGAATGCGAATATTGAAGGGAACGAAAATTACAGTTTTTTTACGAGTTAAACTTGGTCAAATATTTTTATTCCGAAGTAAAAGTCCTTTCCGGATAATAAACAAATCGCTCATCCAAATTAAACAAGTGTGGTATGAAATGAAAGAGGACTTAAATAGCTTTAAAACTGAAAGCCACATATGGAAAAATATTTCAATAAAACATGTTAATTAATAGCTGTAGAACAAACCTTGGGTCAGGTATGTATTTATATGGATTTCTTAAGTATTAGATTATAAAAATATATATAAATCAAGGTGGTAATCTTCGTTCGTTTTTTCTGTTTAAAAGCTATTTCAGTCCTCTTGCATATGACACCAAATTCGTTTAATTTGGATAAGCGGTTTCTTTATTATCCGGAAAGGACGTTTTTTTCGAAATAAAAAATATTAGGCCAAAATTAACTCGTAAAAAATAACTGTTATTAGAATATTATGCAAGTGCACTGATAATACGTACATGTATCTGACCAGTCACAGAAGAAAGCATTAAAAATGAATTACAAAAACTAAAATCGAAAAACGGTGATGACGTGACAGGTTCTCCAAATTCCAAAACAACCAAAAGAATGAGAATGAAGAATTCTTTGGAAAACAACGGTGTTTAAACAACGATCGTGCCATGATGCTAGATTGTGAAGATGAAAGTCAGCAGAATACATCCGACATTTGCAGCCCGACGAAATTCTTTATTAAGTAATTATTGCACCGCAATAAAAATAAATAAAATAACTGAAAATCCTCTCAACTGGTGCGGTATCAATCGAAAAGAATTTACAATTTTTTCAAGTTTCAAGTTTTTCAAGTTTCTCGCCTAGAGTGAGTAGTTATATAGTGGCGCAGGTTTGATTTACGACCCTTTATAAAGTTTTTATTAAATACAATGTTCCAATTTTTCAATTCAAGTATTAAAAAAAACATTCAGTCTTATCATGAGTCTCATTTTCCCTTTTTAATTTTGGTTTTCATGTATTTACTATGGGCGGAATACAAATTTTCGGGCTACACTCAGGATAAGGCAGATTTTTTAAAATTACTAACCTTTCCATTTTTTATTCACCTAAGTTACCTAATTTACCCACCTAAATTATTTCTTAAAAATACATGAAATCCGCATTCCTTTTCTACCTTTTAAACATCCGCATCCGCATTCGCATCCGCGGATGTCTAAAATTCCACATTCGCAACATCCCTACTCAACATAGACATTTTTTTCCTAAAATTGAAATTTTTGGTATATTTTGTACAGTTTCTCTGAAATTTCTGTAAACAAAATAAGAAGTTTATACATCGCTAGAAGAAGAAATGTCCTCTTTTCAATGGCACCAAAATTGTTTTCATAGAATAACTAGAAATAAAGTTATGGGCCAATATATGCCTTCACCTATTGAAAAGGGGTTTTTGGCCCCTAACTCCAGATTGCGAGTGCGTATTGGAAATTCTGAGTATCTAGTTTTTGTATACTTGTCTAGACGTACAACTTGAGGTATGTCTCGTAAAAAGTGTTTTATCACTGTCATACAGTGTAATCGACTAATAGTCGTTTATCTACTACTAGCCGACACTCGCAATAGGGGTGTTTTGTGATCTAGCAGAACGTTCCCCAGACTTTGGGTCTTATTTGATCCTCCTTGAAAACGTTCCCGATACTTTCGTTCTCATTTCATTCTCATCCAAAGGCTTGGAGGGTAGTCAGTTTTGCGTTCATCCCGAAGGCCGGAAAAGGCTAGGGATTTTAGGGCCTATCAGTTTTTGCTTAAAACGCTTTTACTAAAAACGCTGGATTCCTCGTGAATGTCTTTCAAGAGCTCAATATGATTATTGCAAGAAAAGGTCGGTGAATACCGCCCTGCTCACAATGGTAAGGTGGTCAGAGGAANATCCCGAAGGCCGGAAAAGGCTAGGGATTTTAGGGCCTATCAGTCTCTTCGTTTTTGCTTAAAACGCTTTTACTAAAAACGCTGGATTCCTCGTGAATGTCTTTCAAGAGCTCAATATGGTTATTGCAAGAAAAGGTCGGTGAATACCGCCCTGCTCACAATGGTAAGGTGGTCAGAGGAACCCTTCACGCATGAAGATTATGCAGTTGGGAATTTCTTCGATATCGAGAGGGCCTTCAACAATGCTACTCCAGGGGCAATAGTCAAGTATATTCATAATATGGGGGTTGAAACCAACCTAATAAAGCTTATCTACAGCTTACTTCGTGACAGAAGTGTCGCGGCGGAGTGGGGGAGCATCTGCACACAGTGCAGAGTCAATAGGAGCACTCCACTATGTGGAACTTTTGGTTCAGGAACGATTTCTATCAGTGTTGCCAAAAATTGGATATAAAAATTATGTCAGATATTCAGGCAGCGTTAGAAGCCTTAGAGTCTTTCAAAACGGTATCAAGGCTTGTGAACTCTTGAACCACCTGGGAGCCCACAATAGCGTACCGCTGTGGAGGGTTCAGGGACATAAAGGGTTTGAAGGNAAGGAACGATTTCTATCAGTGTTGCCAAAAATTGGATATAAATATTATGTCAGATATTCAGGCAGCGTTAGAAGCCTTAGAGTCTTTCAAAACGGTATCAAGGCTTGTGAACTCTTGAACCACCTGGGAGCCCACAATAGCGTACCGCTGTGGAGGGTTCAGGGACATAAAGGGTTTGAAGGCAACCAAAGGGATGACTGTCTTGCAAAGAGTAAAGCCCAAATGCGTTTGCATGGTTCCGAGCCTTAGAACTTTTCATGAGGAACTCCGAAAGATACCTTGAACTTAAAACTCTTACTGGCTACCTGACAGCACACTGCAAGTTAACGTACCGATTGAATTAAAGGGTCTTTCAGTAGAGACTGACAGTAGGTTTTGTGGGCCGGTGAAGGAAACCCCAGAGTATATTCTATGTTCCTATCCACGAAGCATGAATAGTAGATTGATGCACCTTGGAGAAGGATTGTCTTCTCCATCTAAAATTTAGAACATGACATCATCCAAAGTGCTGAGCTTTTTAAATAGCCTAAGGTTGGAGCGATTACAATTCGGATTTAGCACAATACATCTTCTTAGATCGCAACGAGGGTATCTCCGACGTAATAATAATAATATAGTCACTTGACACGAAAGACGCTCGGGTGTTTTGACGGCGAAAAATAAGCGTTAAAAAAAGAATTGCGAAAAAAGACGCGTAAACATAGATTCAACATCATTCCGGAAAAANCAGATTTAGCACAATACATCTTCTTAGATCGCAACGAGGGTATCTCCGACGTAATAATAATAATATAGTCACTTGACACGAAAGACGCTCGGGTGTTTTGACGGCGAAAAATAAGCGTGAAAAAAAATTGCGAAAAAAGACGCGTAAACATAGATTCAACATCATTCCGGAAAAACTTTTTGGGGAATTCGTATACTCGCAAACATAGTTGACCACGAAAATAAGTATTCTTCGTCTTTCTTCGCCGTCAAAGAGGCTAACGCGTCTTTCTTTGCCCTCGCCTATGTTAAAGAGTCCTTCTTCGCTGAAATTTTTTTACGCGTCTGTTTTCGCTGTCAACTTTTGAGCTCGCGTCTTTATTCGTATCTAATGACTATATGTATGTATGTACAGTAAAATGAATCGTTATACGCAGTTAATTTGTTTTTATTGTACTAGCTGTGTTTTAGTTTTACTAAATGTTATGTTAGCTATGTTTTTAATAAATTTGACATTGAAAAAAAATATTAAAACTCAAAAAAATGTTTGGTAGGTTTTGGTAGCAAAAAAATGTCTGTGGCAAGGCAATTTCTATACACCCTTTTTGATCTGGCTCAAGGTTACCTGAATCATGTAACTAGGTGGACGATCAACGGTGGAAGCCTAACATTGAGGAAAGGGTAGGAAAGGACTCGGTTGCCTAGTTCTGCTGTACAATGGTGGGGTCTCTCGCCCAAATTATATTATATTATATTAATTATATATATATATATATATATATATATATATATAAATTTTTTTTAACCAGTTAGCCTGATAACCAGGCAGATGGAAATGCCATATATGTATTTTAGTCTTTTTCTTAATTCTAGGAAAATTGCGTTGTTTTCTGTAGACTGCTTTAACCATTATATGAGCCGTTCAGTGCAAAAATTGATTAACGCCATCAACAAAAAGTTGGGAGATGCGATAAAATCGAGCCGTAACCGCCAAAATAACTTCAGCGAATTATCAAGAAGAAAAAGGATGGAAAGTAATGTTCAACAACAAGTAATTTTTGAGGAAAAAATACCAGCGACTACATACAAAAATTTGGGATTACCGTTAATTTCTTTATGACACGATGAAATATAAAAAAAAAATATTATCCAACAAGTAAGCAAAACTACTGTTTTTAAAATTTTTGATAAAAATAAATTCCCCAAAGAGCCCCATTTTAAATGACTGAAACGAATAGATGTAACATCAAAGGCAAATCACGAAAATTGGGGTTAAGACTACAGGGCACCCTTTCTTCTTTTATGTCTAGTAGTTTTTTTAAGATTGGTCCAAAAAAAATCATAATAAAGAAATAAACAAATGAAGGCATTTAAAGCACAGAAAACAAAAAAAGACAAAACTCTATTAAAATGACTATGTTGTAGAAGTGGGAACTTGTATGACTGCCCATTGATAAATCGGTTATATAGCTTAGGAAATAACATTTTTAATGACATTTTTATCAAAGTTGAAAAATATAAAATTTGCCCAGATTTGTTACACAAATACTCCCACGACCACAGATAAAAATTATGTATATTGAAACGAATTTCCGTCATCCCTTGTCAAATTTGGTTTGGAGACTAACCGGTTTCGGCGTTGTGCCGTCTCAGTGTCATTTTTCGTTCTCTCCAGACGGAAATTCGTTCCAAAATACATCATATACCCATCCTGTCGGAAACAACAACAACCAAAAAGGAAACAGATAAAAATATTGGCTACAATTTGTCATTTTGTTTGCCAGATATACGTTTTATCGGTTCAATTACACATCATTCGCATTAGCAAAAGCTCCGCATGCGAATGTTAAAATTAATGCGGAAGCTCCGCGGTTGCGAATGCGAATATTCGCAAGAACTCTGCTATGTACATAGCAAAATGTACAAAACCATTTTTTTCGAAATCAGTAACTGGTATGAAAAAACCGATTTCATTTTTGAAATTATCGTGATGTAATCCTTTTAGTAGTAAAGTTTCAACAAACTCCGACCACTCCAATTTTTGTCCATTGTTTGTATGGAGTCGGTGCACAGTGCGGCGAAAGGAATTGGAACGTACTCTGAACGGGCCGAGGGCAGTCACGGCATTAGCCATATATATAGTTGATTCTATAATAAACACCGTACAAATCCTCACTTCTAACCTTGCCCAAAAACTATAAAAGTTCAGCGAATTTTCCCCAAAATTTTACACTTTTTTTAAAGAATTTTCGGAAAAGTTTTTCGCACTCAGTTTTATAGCTCATTCAATTCTAGTATAATAATATGGCTCTATAGGCCATATTGTAAATACATATCGTCAATGTTTTTGCAAAACCGCCCATCGCCCAATTGCAAAACCGCCTATCTTACGGCACTTAAATTTTACAGGAGAGCGAAAAGACGGTTTATTCTTTGAAGGCATTGCCTTGATAGGCGGTATTTTCCCTAGCTAATATTTTACAAAACTGTTGTTTTAATAACGATTTTTATGCATAAATCTCGATGCCTGGAGTTCAGGGTTACCAAATCTCATTTTTGCCACAACGGCGATTTAGGCGGTTTTGCAACTGGTCGATGGGCGGTTTTTCAAAAGCATCGACGATATGTACATACATTTATTTTTCGTTTTGTTGAGATGAATAACAAATTATTTGATAGAAAAGACTTAGTTTAGTATAAATCTTAAAACAGTAATTTAACAGTGAGAAAATGATAATTTTTATTGCAAGGCAATTTTTTTTGTCAAAAGGGACTTTTAAACCAGATTTTTTGTTCCACTAGTTATTATGTACACATTTTTGTTATCAATGGGAGACTGTACTTACTCAGTAAGAAATCGAAGCTTTAAAAACCTTTAATAAATTTAAGAATGTATTACTTTATTTTCTTTTTAAACATCCAATGTACAAGTAATACTCATTAGATACATACACATATGCCCTGTAGAGTATATACATATGTATGTATTTACGCAATTGATTAACACTATCTACGTAATTTAATTAATTTCTAACACAACGTACATACATTCAAATATTTTTAATATCATGCATGTTTAAAATCATACATATGTATTATAAATTTATTTCATAAATTAAAAATTAAGAATATCTTTCATTTAAAATTTATAGCCACTTAGCATTGTTGAACTTTTTGGCGAAAAGAATGTTGACTGGGCGGTGTGTCAAAAAAAACTTTGAAAGTATTAAAGGGTTTCCATTATAATACTTAATCTAAAATGCTGAAATACAATATTTGAAAATAGTCATCGAGATAGTTGTTTTAGTTTTCTGATCTTCCAGCAATAGTGTTTTAACAGTGCGTACACCTAGCTCTAAAATATAATTGACGCAAAATTCTTAACATGAACTACCTTAAGTTTTGTCAGCGTCAGTGATGCCAACTAGGGGAGAATTCCCCCGATTTTGGTGGCATTTGAATTTATCGGGGGAATGACTTTAAATTTTGGGGAATTCAATATACAAACGATTTTGATTAGAACATTCCTATTGAGGATAAAATTGCATTTATAAATTACAAATTGCCTCGTGCAACCGTGTATTAAAGAAATTGCCACTGTGCATATCGACATTTTCCACGTTTTCGTTTTTCACACATTTCACACTATTTTCTCGTTTCGTTTTCGCCACGAGCCATCATATTAATTAGCTTTTTATATTGTAAAAATGAAATGTTAAAAAAGCTGTCCTTATCACATGATATAAGCACAATTAATGATATTAATAAAAGATGAGCTTGGAGTGACTTAAATATGTAGTAAAATTCATTTTGGAGATTTTCATCAATAGGGGAATTTTTTCTGGAATTTCGGGGAATTAGCCACAGAAGAGTTGGCATCTCTGGTCTGCGTTCCTATTGTCACAAGAGTCTTGTGCGACGAGAATATTCGAATAAAGGTCCATGAAGGGGAGCGAAAAAGATTTTGATTGCTGGATTCCTCTGGCATTTTGCAAATAGTTTACGATAAGCTAAGTAAGTCAAAAAGTTTAGCCCTAAATAAGAATATTAAAAGGGCGTATCTTAAAATATGCTGGGTTTTCATTTTGATGTTTTCATTTATGTACAGATACATTAATCATTCATTGCACGGTTGAATGTATTGATTTTCGACTGACTTAAGTTAGTTTTGGCTATCTATCCTACTTTAAAAGCAAAAAAAAACCTTTTATTTTCAGGATATTAAATAACTGTACTTCAAAACCATATTTCGATCAGAATTGTCAGTTTATTACTATAAAAAGTAAGTTAGCCAGCTGAATTCAAATCTTTTAAAATATATTACTGACTTCTAAGAATGGGTGCGTTCCAAAACGTCAACCTCAATAGACCGTAATGCTAAATAAGCGCAACCACGGATAGATGCTAGTTTTCAAGTGCGGTTTAGGAATAAAAGAGACAGATGCCTTGTATTTTGACGTTTTGGAAAGCACCCAATATATTGAGTTCCAAAAAATATGACAGAATTTTAAAATGTTACCATTTACATGCAATAACAGGTTACAAGTTCTCTTATTCATTTACATAAAAAAATATATGTACTTCAATGTAATTTTTCGATTAAAAATTGTAATTTTCTCATCTGCCTAACGTCGATATATTATGAGTTTAGTGTACTAGGAATTTGGAATTGATAGCATTAAAATTTGCTATCAATACTCTTCAAATGCTTCTAGTTCTAATACATTTGTTGCTTTTTATGCTATAGTTAATGGGTTTCATAAATAAAAATTAATATTAATTCTAAATTTTTCGTAACACTGTTAACATCAGGTATTTTCAATATTCGAGATTTCGCTCTAAATTGAGGCGGTCAATAGAAATAAATTCGTTAACGTTTTGTAACGTGCTCTGTATTTTGTTTACCTTTTTTGTATTCGATGACTTTTTTCTTTACGTGCCCATTGACTTTCAATACTAATCGTAAATTTAAAGAATTCGAGAAGGTGAGAGTTTGGAATGATAAATTAGTAGAATAAGGAGTATTTTGAAAATTTGGCGAATTTAAACCTTCTATGAAGTATTTTCTAGTAACGCAGCAGCTGCTAGTTCTAGGCTCCAACCGGTTTTCTGTAACGCTTGTTCACACTGTGGACGATTTGCAAGCCCGAGTCTGAAAAATGAAATTTTGATTTAAAAAAACTACAACATATATTACAATATATCGCTATTTAATAGGGTGTCCGGTTATTTGACTTTTTCCTAAAACCGGTTTTCAAGTTATTCGAAAAAAGGCAATTTGGAAAAAGAACTGTTAATTTCTAAATACAGGAAAAAATGGATTTAGGGCCGGTTACTCAATGTCTGGTTAACATTAATCTATGGGTAAACATCGTTATCGACGTTACCGACTCCGTGTTATATGAATGGAGTCGAATACGTCGATAACAATGTTTAACACCGGAGATTAGTGTTAACCAGTCATTAGACTATAAAAATTCGCTGTGGCCTTTTTTTAAGTCTATGAAATGGAATAAGTCCAAAGTTATTTGGATTAATAGAAAAGCAAACATATGATCTAATAAATATTTAAGTTCTGGGATCAAATGATTTTTCCCTTAGTTGTCAAAAGCCTACACCTTGTCTTTTTATTTTTATAAGAATTTTGTAAAACATATATGTATTTCAATTAATTCTTTGCTGAAATATCTTTGTTTTTAATTCTTCTCATTAAATCATTTCGTGAGCCAAATTCGCATTGCATAGTGGTTAAAAACTGGAATTTAATGTTCAAAATTCACTGGAGCCTTAATTTTTAAACCAATTTGATTATTTTTTAATAAAAGATTATAAAATTACCATGATACCAGTTGAGCCCGATTTATGAATTTTTATTTGTTCACATTAAATTTTTTAGTGCAAAGTGCAGGAAAGAAAGAAATCGGTTCTTCTGTTCCAGTTAATAAATGTTACATAACAATACGTATTTATACCCAAAAAGAATATTCGAAGGAAACTTGATTGTATTTAAGAGCAAGATTGGTAAAAAAGTTATGTTTGAGGTTACAACAAAACAAAAAATATTTGGAGTATTCACAACAGTGAATACGCATAAAAACTAGATTAAAGTAGTTCGTAAAGTACCAACAAAGTCATATATTTCGATTTTTGCAGTGTTAAATAATAGTTGGTTGTCGTTTCAAGTTCTCTAAGCATTTATTTAAGCTTTTAAAGTTTACGACATACAGCAATACGACACTCACGAATCCCTCAATTGTGAATTTACAGTGAACTTTAAGATGCAGTTGTATAAATAGATATTAGCTGAAAAAATCCGGTTTATTCGATATTAGGACTTCAAAAAACCGCCCAAAGTTTTGGGAAAAAAAACGGAAAAGCCGAGTCCAATACTTAAATTCTGATAACAAAGCCACGGATGAGACCACCTTTTGATTACGACCATGGCACACGCTTAAAGGACAACTATTTGAGAGCATGCTCGTGGAACCCTTAATGGGGAAGATGCCTCTGCCCGGCTTGTTGATGTCCCCGTGAAAACAAAAGCTGACATGACCGCCATCCAAGATATGCGATAGCCGGGCCCGGTGGACGAACGTCTTGCCTCAACCCACATCAAAGCAAAATTCTTCAAAATCTTGCTCATTTACATTTGAGACGGAAGGAAGGATAGTTTCCATGAGCGCTTGGAGCGCACATACGAGCGCTGCCCCCGGCATGATGTAAAAATCGTTCTTGGCGACTTTAATGCCAGCACGCTTCCAGTGTATTACGTACATACGTACATACATACAGGGAAACCAACTCGTGGGGAACTCCCCGATTTGCGGGGAATTTCAGTTTGCGAGGGGAATCGGTGAATTCAGTGTAAACAAATTTTAAGTTGAAATGTCACACCCGTCACCGCGGCATGAGCCGTATGCAGTTCTGTAGCTCGTTCAAATCTAGTATTGCAAATGGCTAAAAATTACCGTTGGTCTTTTAAAATATTCTGTCGCATTTGCTTTCATATAACGAATAACCATAATTTATTTTATATGGAAGAAAACCGCAACAACTTCGGCAAAAAAAATTTAAAACGAAAATTTTAAGCCACTTGTTATATTGAGTGTATTTACAGCAAACTTAGTTCTCAATCTGTCCATAAAATTTAAGTAGTTTTCATTTCAATCATGTAACACGTTATGTATGTATGTATTTGGTTTGGCTAAATTTTATCACATTTCTAGTTGGGAGATCTCGCCTATTGGTCTGTGAGATATCTGAGTTCTTGAAAGCAAGGAATTGTATTTTTCTATTCCTGCCCGTATAAGCGACTTAATTGTCAACGCTACGCGTTTATAATATTAGTTTGTAGTCAAAGGATTAGTCTCACTTTTCTTTTTATTTTATTTTCTTTTTTGTTTTTAATTCTTTATTTTATTAATTTTTATTTATTGTTTTTCCTTCGTTTCTCTCTGTTTGTGCTTTATAATTACTGTTATACTATAAAAGAGCTTTTATATTTTACTTTCCTAATGAATTCGTTTAATAAATGAAATGAAATGAAACTTGCACTAGAATTGAGTGGGCTACAAAACTGCATACTAAAATTTTTTCTAGAAAATCTAATTAAAAACTTCGAAATTTGTACGAAAGTTTGTTGATTTTTTTAATATTTCACAAAGTTTCAAACTTGGATTTAAACGGTTTTTGTTAAAGAATGAACTATATTTTAATAATAAATAACTCAAATTAAATAACAAAAAAAAAATAATTGTGAAAACTAGTCAAAATGTGGAACGACTAATTTCGTAACGTATTTTCGCTTTTTATTTCACCGGCGGAAGTAGCTCCAACTCAACAAACAATTTTATAAGAATTTGGCCCAAATCAACATGTTGAGACTATTTTTTGTTTCGATCACTCTGTGTATGTTAATATAATACATATCGTCGAAGTTTTTGTAAAACCGCCCATGGACCAGTTGCAAAACCGCCGTTGTGGCAAAAATGGTTGGTAACCCTGAACTCCAGGTATCGAGATTTATGCATAAAAATCGTTGAATCGTTATTAAAACAACAGATTTGTGAAAAGAAGCTAGAGAAAATAGCACCTACAAAGGCCACATCATTTGTGGCCCCCTGCTGCTCAAACAAAGCAGCCTTCACGGCTAACCCTAGTCCACCTGAGCAGCTCAACACAAACACCACAGCACCACAATACAATAGACCACACCACAACCACGACAGACCACACAACAGACACAACTGCACCACCATCTACACGCCGCCGCCAACAACTCCTGGTTCCTCCTACAATCTGGAGGTACGTCAGACCAGGATATTCCGTAAAGTGACATCAGTCAAGTGCAACACCTGCCTTGGCTGGATCCACTTTAGGGCATGTTCAGCCATGCGAGATCGGACGAGGAACTTTGAGGGCCCGTGTTGCGCTGCACGGTCGCAAACCCCAACTGCGATGCCACCCACTACCACCACAGGGCGGCAACCACCACAGCAGCGCACACAGCCAATGGCGTCTAGGCCACACACCATCTCTCACACCCCGCATTACTACCCGCCTCCCGAACTACATGAAGTTCCTTCCATTTAACTGTAAACTGTAACGGGCTTCAGAGCAAGATCGAGGAGATAACCGTCTTCATGGGAAGGCATGGCATATTGATAGCTGCGGTCCAAGAGACGAAGTTGCACAGCAATTCAACATTGTTGAATTGTGCCGGGTACAACGTGCACCGTTGAAATCGGGAGCGAGATAAGAGTGGTGGCTTAGCGTTCATCACGCACCACATCGTGCAGTATCGTCTTATTGAAGCAGACATCGACCGCAGGGATACCACCCTAGAATGTCAGGGCAGTGCTATCCGGTCAGGCGATGTTGAGCTCAAAATATTTAATGTGTACATACCCCCTGTCACCTGCTCCCCGGCAGGATATCACCCTGGTATAGGTGCGCTCCTCAGAGGTGAAAACCGTATGGTAGTTAGTGACTTTAATGCGTACCACGATTTTTGGCACTCAAGCCTGTCAAACAGTCATAGGGGAACTGACTTGGCTGAGCAGATAGACGATTCGACGTTCTGCACAATGAACGACGACGCACCCACCAGGATTATGGGCAGCTGCTGCAGCTCGCCAGACATAACAATAGTCAGCGCTGGTCTGAAAAACAGCGTACCATGGCGACCTATGCTGACTTTGGCATCAGACCATCTGCCCATAGTCATCTCGATCGATAAACCAACCGACTTTGCTGGAACACCGGACCTATATCAACTTTTCTAAAGCTGAAATTAACTGAGGGCACATTCGCTGCGCTCCCTACACCAACCGACGTCCACCTTGGTGAACGTAAGTTCCGCAGGGTTGTCACTGCTGCTGCAGCTCGCATCGTACCGGCAGGATGCATCACGGACCCACATCCAAACTTCCCTGCTGAAGCGGCTGTTCTAACCGATGAGCGTGACAACCTTCGTCAGGCCGATCCCGGAAATCCCCGTATCAGGGATCTCAAAGCGGGGATTCGGCAACTAGTGAACGTACATAAGCGGAAGAGTTGGGAAGAGCATCTGAAGACCTGTAACTTCACCTCTGGTGTGAGCTTTGGTCAACCGTGAGGTCACTGTCCAATCCGACGGAGCACGAATAAAGGGTCGAAATTCCTTTAGGCGAACATGCTTCGTCGGACCCGGAGCGATGCGCGAGCTATTTTAGCCGGCCTGCATCCTCCGGCGGACAAAGCCAAGCGTCGAGTGACCAGAAGGCTGCACAAACTGCCACCAACTTGTGCCCCCTTGCTTTCACCAGCGGTGAAGTTCAGGTGGCCATCGGGAAGGCGAAAGCCTCCAAAGCCATGGGTCCCGACGGAATATGCATGTTGATGCTGAAAAATTTGGGTCCTTCGGGAGTTGCGTATCTAACGGAGGTCCTCAATATGTCAATGGCCACTCTCATCATCCCATACATCTGGAAGCTGGGGAGAGTGGGGCCACCGCTCAAAGCGGGGAAACCAGCCAACAAAGGAAAATCTTATCGGCCGATAACACACCTTTCCCCGGTAGCGAAGACACTAGAGGACATGCTGCTCCCGTATTTCACGAACCACCTGACCCCAGTGAAGCATCAGCATGGTTTCCATAAAGTGCACAGTACATCAACAGCACTTAACGCCATAAACACTCAGTAACACGTGGCCTTAACCGCAACCATCAATGTGAGAGAACTACTTATTCTATTAGCGTTGGACCTGTCAAAGGCGTTTGACACCGTCAGTTACTCTATGCTACTAGAAGACATAGAGGCCTCATCTCTCCCACAGAGGCTCAAACGGTGGTCGGCGAATTATCTAAGTGGTCGACACTCGTCAGTAATGTTTAGAGACAAATCGAGCAAACCTAGAAAAATTAAACTGGGGGTTCCACAGGGTGGGGTCCTTTCCCCATTGCTGTATAACTACTATATTTCAAAGCTCCCTCAACCACTAGACGGGGTCTTGATTATCTCCTATGCTGACGATTGTTCGATAATGGCGTCTGGGAATGGAATTGATGACTTGCGCTCGAAAGTAAAAGGGAATCTCTTCGAGCTTTCTTGCTTCTTCACTGCTAGGAGCCTAACCCTTTCCCCTAAAAAATCCTCTGCGACCTTGTTCACCACCTGGACGAAGGAGATCAGACTACCACTGGGAATTCACGTCGATGATACACCAATTCCGAAGGTCAATAACCCCAAAATACTCGGAGTAACCTTCGACAGTCCGCTCTCCATCTCTGCGCACGCAACCGCTATTGTCAACAAAGTACAGAGCCGCGACAAAGTCCTCAAGTCGCTAGCCGGCAGTACTTGGGGCAAAGACAAAGAAACGTTGCTGGCAACATACAAGGCAATAGGCCGGCCGGTTTTAAATTACGCAGCTCCAATGCGTTCGCCGGGGACTAGTAGGACGCAGTAAATGAAGCTGCAGACGACCCAAAACACTGCACTTCGGACAGCGACTGGATGTCTTCTGATGTCGCCAGAACACCACCTTTACGACGAGGCGAAAATGCTCCCCATAAAGGAGCACATCAAAATGCTCTGCAGGTAATTCCTAGTAGGGAACCACAGACCTGGACACCCGAACAGACACTTGCTTGCAGAGGAGCCCACGCCAAGGCATGCCAGAAGGCACCTTTACAACTGACGACCGAAGTCCAGAGGTTTATAAAGCAACCCCTGGACCCGTCAGCTTATCGACAGGGACTGAGCGGCATTCACGGGGAGTCAGTCTCGAGTTATGTAGACTCCAGACCTGTGAATGCCGTTCTAGGCACACAACCACCTCACATAGACGAGACGGAGCTTCATCTGCCTCGGGAGACTAGAACCACAATAGCCCAACTTCGCTCTGGCTACTGCAGCAGGTTAAACTCCTACCTGAGCAGATTAGACGCAGATGTGCCAAATGAGTATTCGGCATGCGGAGAGACACCTCACGACTCGAAACATCTCTTCGTATGCCCGGAAATCCCGACAACCCTAACGCCTTTGTTCCTGTGGACTGACCCTATTGAGGCTGAACGCTTCTTGGGGCTACCGTTAGTTGACCTGGACGACAACGACTGAGATATTAACCGATCTGGGCGGGGTTGTTGTAGCCGCTACAACAACAACAACCACTTGAACGCTCGCACGACAGTCCCAAAGACTGTCACTCCAGCAACACTCCCTAAAAATTCTTTGGGGATATGTATACTGTTACAACAACAACAACAACCACTTGGACGAAGGTGCAGTAGACGAAACTACAGACCTGCCAAAATACAGCACTCCGGACAGTCGCGGTATGCCTTCTGATATCGCCAGAATACCACTTACACAGTGCGACCCAAATGCTCCCAATAAAGGAGTCCAACATCATGCTAAGCAAGCAGTTCTTAGTAGAGTGCTACAAACGGTAGAACCTGAATATTTGCTTCAATTATACTAATGCATAGGTTCATGTTCCCAATCGGAAGTGCGCAGCTCTATTTCAGATTATACGCCTAATTCGAGTGCGACGAAGAATATTTTTAGTAACTATGATTTCTGCCCATTTGAACTTACTCACCCCTATTGCAAGTGTCGACTAATAGTAGATAAACGGCTATTATTCGATTATCGCTTTTCCATGGTATTGTGAATGTCGATTTTTCGTTCAATAAGCGACTGTGAATAGTTTTTAGTCGCTCATCCTTCTTCAACTGTTTGTTTGTAGAAGGATGGTCGCCTATAATTTATTCACACTAACTTATTTAACGAGATAACGACGTTCACAATACCATGGAAAAGCGATAATCGAATAATAGTTGTTTCATCAATCAACCATTTCACATTTTTATCTAAAAATTGCTCTAATGCAATTAAACTCAAATTATTCATTATTATCAAATATTAAGCAATCTCACTTTGCCAAAATTAAAACTAAACTTTTTGTATATCGGACCAAGAGTCTGTTGTTTTTATTACTTCCGAACTTGAGCATTTTATTTCTGAAAAAGATGAATCATTATTGAAATCCCCCTCAAACATTTTAAATTTGTTGAAACTCTCTTTTGTGAGAGAAATCATTTATTGGGATGTACAAATATTCCTAAAATTTCCGCGATAGTAGGCTTGAGCATTCACTATCTGGGTTTATAGCATGCTATTCTAATGAACTGGTAGAGAGAAGTCAATAAAAAAAACTAAGTATTGGATATGTGACAAATACGGGGCATTAAAAGAAAGCAGAATATTTTGCGTCCCATATAAACTAAATAAATTGCAAGGACAATTGACTAAAAACAGAGGGCTGTCCCATACAATACAGGACGGATGGCCACCGTACCTATAGAGACCAGGTAATTCTGGCTCAATTGCGGTTTGGATATTATATTGCTATACTTCCAGGCAAGATCCCGACGTACCCAATGTATGTCCGGCATGTGAAGGTTCTACTCAGCACACCTAGCCCAGTTTGCGACACTATTAAGAGAGAAAATGTCTCAGAAAAATACTTCCTTTATCTTCGTACGGAAATTATGTAGTACCTTAAAATAAGGTACTTATTTATCTCGTTTCTTATCCTTTTTTATAAAATTTCTTTAGCAAAGGTTAATTTGAAAATTGGTAACGGTTTCTCCAAGAGCAGTAATCAAAAACACTTTTGGGGCATTTTTACGCTGTTACAATAGGTAAGACGTAATGCAAGAAAAGCTGCAGCTTTCGAATTATCTTGCTTTTTGTAAGCATACACATAGGAAACTATTTTAGCTACACACCTAGTAAGTTGATCGATTTTGTAGTGTCGTATTGCAGCATTTGCATCGCCATTTGCGGCCCTCACTGCATTGCGTACATCAATTTCCAGAGCAGCGGAGCCCAAATCCTTGAGTATTTGTTGAATTTTTTCATTCTCCCGAGCGGATTCGGCTGCAATAGGTGCATACAAATTTCCACCACCATTATCCTGCTGCTGCTTTAGTTTCTCTAGACGGCGTTGTATTTGCTGTGTAGAGAGCTGTGGTGGGGCCAAAGGCGCCGGCCGATGTGGACGCAAATAGTCATCGATAGTCACCTCATCGTAAATCGCTGCAGGTGCTGCTGATGCGGTTGGTAATCTGTTTGTAAAAATTTCATTGCCAACGCTAATGGCATTCAAAGGTAATTGGCCGTAGTATGTTGAGGGTGTTGGAGCCACCGAATCATACATTTCGCGACCAACAATACTGCCATATAGAGAAGCAGCCGAAGCATAAACCTTGTTTGCTTGCGTTTTTGGTGCGACAACGCGATTTGAAATCGCCACAAAACTATGATTCGGCTGTTCAGTATTTGTATGACGTTCTGCGTAATTACCCTGGTTTTGGTAAATATTATCCGGTGGATGCGCATAGTACGTCGAATTCCCTGATGTGCCATTGACACGCTCATACCATATTCGATTAATCACATCTTGGGTGCTTGTAGCTGATGCCCCGGTTCCCATTCTCACAGCAACGCACATTTCATGTGCAACAGCCGCATCCAAATTATTTTGTTTAATCTCATCATTATTACGCAATTCTGACATAGGCCTAGTTGAGTTCTGTAGTTGGTTTGCATGAGTATTGTACGATTCGGGGCTTTGTAGTTGAGGCGAAGTGCCGGTACTAGATGTTCCTGTTGTGCTAGACTGATTGACTGAATTTTTTAACGGCGTTAAATTTTGTTTGTAAACAATCTCTTTATTAGCATACATTTGTGCGGAGTTACGTTCATAATCATTTTGGCCTTTGCTGCTATACATGCCCTTCTCGAGTTCGGCAATAAAGGATTTATCCAACAAAACATTGCCCTCTGCATTAGTTGGCTCTATAGGCTTTTCAAGACTAAGTGAGCTCAGCGTTGATTGCAGAGTGTCTTGGCCTTCTGAAATCACTGCGCTTGAGTCTTCTGTGGCAAGGGAATGTGGTATGTTTTCTTTATTGCTTGGACAATTAGACGCTGCGAAGAAAAGACTTTTCCGTGCTGAAGGACTGTTACATAATGACTGTGTTGCGTTTGCACGTAATATTGACTCCTGTAGATGTTGCTGCTGTAGACGCATAACGTTTGAGTATAGAGAAATAGCACCTGTATAAGTAGAAATTCCTCCTCTTTCAGCGCTACTCATTTGCACACTACTAGTATCGAAGGGATCATGATGTTGCATCGATTGTGGCTGTTGTTGGTGCGAGAACTCAATAGTATTCGAGTAAGTGGGTGGCATTTGATAAGGGGGTGGTTGGCGTTGACCAGGTGACGAAGCTCCTATCCGGAAGTTTTGGTTCAATGATGTGACATTACTAGAAAGTAACCCAGATGCATTAGCGACAGCGGTAGCCTCATATTCTTCGCCCTCAGTAGGCACATCAATCGGTGCATCTAATATACAAAATGTGCTATCTACTTTTAGCGAACTGCTATCATCGACTTTCATAGACGACGAAGGAAGTCCAAACTCCGGCGAAATATCAATCAGAATACCCTCGCTTTGTTGCTGTAGTGGTGGAGGGGGACGCTGAGGACCCTGCTTTTGGTGAGCAAGTGTCTTACCCTTCATTGCCTGTGCCGTTTGGTTTCGCTGAAGTTCAGCAGAACGTTCGTTAACTAGTTTGTTGTATGAAAACTGTTTATTAGAAACCGATTTCCTCTCTTTGGCATGATGTGCATGCTGCATTTGCGGCTGCATGGATGCACATTTACGATTTCTCTCTACAAAATATTTTATCAAATTAGAATGTTATACCTAACATTGATTTAAAAAACTTACCTGCTTGTATTTCTGCACTCGCACTCATCGCTCCGGCTCCTCCCCAACAAAAACCAAATGGCGAACCAGCATGGCCGCCACTATGACGAATGCTTTCATGCAACGGTCGTATGAGGTCACTGTTTGTATGCTTCTGTTTCTCTAATATATTGCGTGGGAAAACGCCAATATCAAATGAGCGCTGATTTTGCCCCTTAATTAACTTCAAATCAGCGCGACCGTCAATAATCGCTAAGGTATCGCCAGCCTCGATCTTAAGCCTATTTTCTTCGAGATAGGACCGTGATGCTTTAAATATTGGTGGCGACATACCTACTAAAAATTCCCTTTAAAAGAAGAAAACCTCAACTTCATATGGACATTTTATTTGATATATGTACCTACTTCAAAGCAGCAAAAGTTGGCCGCTCAGCAGGTGTTTTATCCCAACACTGCAGCATCATTTCGTAAACATCTGGAGGACAAGCATCTGGCTGATGCAGTCGCTCACCCTCTCTGTCGATTTTTCGTAAAATTTGGGAACCATTTAATCCAACCCATGGATCCTCTCCGAAAGTGAACATTTCCCATAGGGTTACGCCAAACATCCAGGTATCTGACGCATGTGAAAATTGTCGAAATCGCAATGATTCTGGAGCGCACCAAGGAAATGGGACCTTTTTATGCTCAGACATGACATAGCAGTCATCTTCTTGCGGCAACGCCCGCATCAGACCGAAATCACCTATTTTGATTTTATTCCCGGAAGCTAGTAGAACGTTGCGACAAGCCAAGTCACGGTGAAGGAAACGCTTTTGCTCTAAGTACGCCATACCAGTTACAATTTGTACCGACCAATTCCAAATGTGAGTTAACGGCGTATGTTTACACTGCTTGCGTAGAGTATCTAACAACGAACCGCGCTCTGCCANCATTTGATTAAAAATGAAAATTAAATCACATAACTTTGATTATTTGGAACAGCTGACGAACGCGCACAAAAAGTTGAGGGTTGGCCATCTTTCTGCGTTGTGTTGGCGTCGGCGTTGCCCAACTTTGATTATGTGGGGACTTTCATATAAATGCATGTAGTCATAGTTTGCTGTCGAAGCGACGCCAACGCAACGCCAAGTTGTATGTAAACAGGCCTTCACAATTGTATCGAGAAACAGACACCAGTGATGTTTACTTAAGGAGATTTCCTTACCAGGTTATTTAAACCTAAAATCTGACCACTGCACAGTGGTTCAGCCGGAGGTCAAAACTCAAAAATATGCACATTTTCTAACCTGTGATTGATTGACAGGCAATCAGTCATTATTAATGGTACTTCAATACAGTGTAAATTTTTTTTGCGATAAAAAATTGTTAAGAATACTTCCTCACTCTCGAAAGTTGACAGTGACTCAATACTTCTAACTTTTTTATATTTATTTTACAAAAAACGCGGAATTCATTCAATAAACTCTGTAATGAAAATTCCAGACAAAGGTAAGTGATCCTATTTAGAACAATAATTATCAATATTTATTAATAATACAGCTATATTTATGTCGGTTCTAATCCAAGTCTATTTTTCCTTTAATTAATTTCTGCTGAACCTTTTTTACATACACTTTTAAAAACCCTGGCACTCAAGGCCACTCTTCCTTTTTTTTAATGAAAGCTCATTTTCTGTAGATTAAAATAATATATACTTTAGCTGCACGTTTATTTGATACACACCCGCTACTAGCCGACCCTTTAGCTAAATATGTTTTTTACAAGCTTTTATTTACTTTCACCTGTGTAATCAAATCTTGAAATTCATTTTTAACCAACTTCCCGATGAGGTAGAGACTTGAAACTGCAAACTTACCTCAGAACCCGATGGCAATGCAATAAGAATTAATCCGCTAGGTGGCGCAGGTGTTGAGATATTCGAAATCCCATATTTAAGGTCCGATTTTATTAATTAATTTAAATTAATTACTTTTTTTTATTAACTAACAGGTAATTCATACATCTGTCCCTTTCAAGGAATAAAATGTTTGAGTTCTGGTACCTCCTGAGTGGTACAGAAGTGGAAAAATATGAGAAAGGTTTGGGACATCTATTGGAGACATTGCCTGATTTAGAAAATGTAAATACTCGTGATATTGACTTGAACGTCTAAAATATATGTAAAAGGCTTCGACGGTTTTGGAAAGAGGCTCATAGGGTAAAAGAAACGTGAAAAGCAACCATCGAACTGGTCGGATGTGGCAGAATTGTATTTTTACCAAAAAATGCTACCAAATTGCAGCCTGTATCACTAAAGCCATATAAATTAAAATATCAAACTTTGTACAAAATTTAGGAAAATTAAACAAATTGTCATCAAAAGTTCTAATTTCTTAATCTTAGTTTTTAGAAAATTAGCAGTTTTATAGGTAATGAAATTTTAGTATGATAAAGGGCAAGCTTCAACCGGTTGAAAATTCGCGTAGATTTTTTAAATTTTATATGTGAACGACCTTTTGCATTTCCTTCCAAAAGAACATGAATTTCTTAAAAAGTAAGAAATTTTGATGAAAATTTGTTAAATCTCAGATTTTTTATAAAGTTTGACGAGTTTAATTTATGTGGTTTTGGTGATAGCAAAAACAATACTTTTAAGGAAAATAGCATAAAGATTTTAACTTCAAAAGCAATGTGAATATTTAAAGAAAAACAACATGTCATCTGGTTTAGATCCGATCGTTGGATCATGAAGAAATTAACGGTGCTCTTAAATTTGTATATGAGAATTGAAGTCGGCCTTGTTTTTTGCTTAAAAAAATACTTATTTCTAAATCGTATGCTATGCTTGCGTTTGTGCGGCGTCATAGCTCGGATTTCACCGATCCTTATACACTGAAACTGCTATATATGGCATTTGTTCGCTATAGGCTTGAATACGCGTCCTTATCTAATCTCCATACATCATGTCATATTACAAGGATCGAACGTATACAGTAGTTATTTTTGCGCTTTGCGCTTCGTAGCTTATGCTTTTCGGACCCTCTATTCCCGCCTATGAACGGAATCTCTCAGTGTGACGAGATTGATTTTTCATTTTTAAGAAGTCGCTTCAAGAACTCCCTGAAGCTTTTTTATAAGTAGTTACTTTCTCTATTGTTTTTTATTTTAAGAATGATTGTATTATATTCTATTCCACTTAGCCTATAAGAATTGTATGGTATTCATTGGCTAATAAATAATAAAAATAAAAAAATAATAGCTTAAACTTAGTTTTCGATAAAGAAAAATCGATATCTACAGAATTTGGGGGCGAATTATACTCTTTAATTGCGTTGTAATTGTAGAATTAGATGCATATAATATTCTAAAATGAAAGTATCATGGTTCCGGAGGGTTCTGGAAGTAAAATGGCTCAAGTAAAAATGGCGAGTCAATTGCTCTGGGTATTATATCGAAAACCACTATCAGCGAAAGAATAATTTTTGCATTATCTCAAGAATGATAGAATACAAGATTGCGCCATCCCACAGTGTGCCGCGTACAACAACTTTTGGAATGTAGGACATACAAAATTTTTTCAGTCAGAGCTTAGCTGATATCTTTTGTGTTAAGTTACCATTTTCTAGAAATTCTTTAATAGTGGTTAGTAAGAAAAACGAAAAATTTAAAAAATATGTTCTGAATATCTTGACTCCTACGCCATCTACCGAAAAAATTAATTTCATGTAATTAATATACATTCCAAATATGAATATATTGATATGATCACATGTACGGTTTTTTACAAATATTTCGATACCTGCGCCATTCAGCAAATTAATCCTTTTCATATTGCATTGTCATCTTGCTCCGAACCAGTTTGAAGTTTCAAGTCTCTAGCTCATCGGGAAGTTGGTTAAAAAATATATTACGAGATTTAATTACACACTGGTGAAACATAACTAAAGCTTGTAAAAACCGTGGTTTTTGTGGAAACTTAAAAAGGAATCGAGGAGATTTTTTAAAATTAACAATGGCCGTGGGTGGGACGCACATTTTCCAAAAATGTATAATACTCCTATTTTTCGTCTAGAAATCATTGTAAATATCAATTTTGAGTGAATAAGCTGCAGTAGTTACTAATATATCGCAGTTTTCGTATTTCCGAAAACTACCGTTATATGGGAGGTAGGCGCTTTTACCCGTTTCCAATACCTTCCTACGCCCGAAAGAAGTACACGTACCAAGTTTCGTTAGATATCTCAATTTTTACTCGAGTTATCGTGTAAAGACAGTTACAGTTACCGCTTAATCGATTTCTCTTTTCATTCTGATCATTTATGTATACATTTGTCTATATCTATCTCGATTCGTTTTGCCTGTTACAAACAACCGTTATGAGAACAAAGTTATAATACCCTTGTGCACAAGTGCGCTCGGGTATAAAAAACTATATCTTTCCTTCGACGTCATTCGAACCCGAACCTGCTGGAAGCTAACAAATAACAGTGAGCATCTCTGCACGTTTAGATAGAGCGAGACATACAAATGTGCTTTCAAATGTTCAACTTGAATTACATTTCTTATAATCGGTATATTTATTTGCCATGAAAAAATCAAACATTACTTTACTGACAAAAACATTGTGCTTTTGGCTCAGTGTAGTGAATTTCAGTGCAGTTAAGGTTTCTGAAGCGTTGTTTACTTTTAGTTCAGAACTGTCAAAATCGGCAAAACGAAAGTAGCGGTACGTTTTACGACGCCACTTTTGTTCGCTGCGTCGTGGTTTTATCCATAAGGTTGATTAACTTGCACCTGACACTATAAGAGAGCAACGGGTCCGTGAGATGCAAATAATGCAGCGAAAAGCGCACAAAAGTTCTTTGAATTTGCTCAAGTCGAATTTTATAACACTCGTAATAGGGTATCCAGAAGAATACGGCATATTCCAGCTTGGAGCGTACTACAGCTGTAAATGTATAGGGGTCTGTAAACTCAGAGCTAGTTAAACCGAAGGCTAAAAACAAGCATAGTATAGGATTCTACAATAGTTGCAATAATTCGAGTAAGAAGTTAGTATAAAAAATCTCTGTAAAAAGATATATGAAAACATTTCTTCATATTTAGTGGTATACGACTTACATTGCACCATACATATGTACATATTTTTTTCAACCCAAGATAGAAACACGATGTGAAAGCCTGAATTAGCTAGTTTAGGTACCAGGTATTAGGTGCTTTGGAGAAGTAGGTATATACAGTACCATATGTATGTATGTACGTGAACCCGACTATTAATAGCAGAGAAAATAACGAAACTAATAACAGTTGATCTACAAGACACAAAGCCATGCTGAGCTGTTGGCACTAAGCTCTCAGTCGCGAAATACATCCTATTTCTAATAAATAAGTTCAAACAACTTAGATAGGTATTTAGGCACACTAAAAAAAAGTAACATGGGTTTTTCAGACAGCGTAATTTTTGGTTTTTTCATGTTAGCGATTCGATATTTTTGAACAGAAAAAGTATTTTTTAAACAAACTTAAACAAAATCATCATGTCGGTCTCCTTGCCGCTGGGGATGAGGCTTAAGTGATGCTATGTCAGTCATACTGGTGTGGCGCCATGCGCAGACGCCCGCACCGACGTTCCCCAACGCCACCGATTCCTTTATTCAAAAATTCAAAATTCGATGAGAGGAGGAGAGATGCCTCGGAAGACATCCTGAGCTCAGAGGAGGACGTGCTCCTGGCTTCCAGTCAGGACTCTGCACGCTCTTCGATAACACTACCGGTGAGCGCTAAGCCTAGCGATCCCGACAATATACCATTTTCCTCAAAGGCAGCGTTGAGTGCTCCAGGGAGCACTCCAAAGCAAGAAAGGAGGAAAACCAAGTCCTTGACAAGATTGCCAAGAATGCAGCGGCCGGTACTGTACACCACAAGGATGAAGAAGACAGTCGCAGGTGCAATGAGGTGGTGGAGGAGTACAGGAGGTGCCTTACTTCAAAACCAACCAAGAAGTCTGTGGCAGTTAAACGAAGTAGACCTAAGGAGGAATCTACAACAGAACCAGCTGAAAAAAGGGCGGACACAAAATGCACGAACCAGCAAAAAGAAACGTTGGCAAACGACGGTACTGTGAGGTGGCCAGGGATCACCTTCAGGTCGCGCTTGTCGACGAAGCCACAGGCAGCGGTAAGCCCGTTCAGGAGAGGTGGGTCGAGATCGAGTCAAAA
The DNA here is from genome assembly GCF_001687245.7 of Rhagoletis zephyria. Lineage (NCBI taxonomy): Eukaryota > Metazoa > Arthropoda > Insecta > Diptera > Tephritidae > Rhagoletis > Rhagoletis zephyria. The sequence continues at coordinate 9,673 of NW_016163475.1, read as the reverse complement.
CTCTCTGAACGGGTGGGCGACTACCTGTTTGAAAACCCGGACAACCCTATTCCAGGATTTGACTACAGTGAGTCCCTGAGGGGTTGCTGGATTTTCAAATGTAGAGATGAGTTCTCTAGGGAATTCCTCGGCAAGTGCGTAGCCGAGCTTGGCAACGCCTGGGAGGGTTTGAAGCCCAAACTAATCCCTGCCGAGGAGGTACCTTGGAAACCCAGGGCCCGCTTTTGGCTGCCGAAGATGGCTATGGACAGCGACAAGTTAATCCGCTTCCTGCAACGGCAGAATCCAGAAATACCCATGAGTGACTGGGTAGTCATTCGTGCAAAAAACCTCAGAGTTCTTCGTACCTTCTGAGGCTTAACGAAGAAAGTATTGAGCCATTGAAAAAATGGACAACAAGCTGCTCTTCGGGGTGAGAACAGCGAAACTAAAAATATTCTGCTCCAATGAGCCAATTCCAGAGGCTGATATCAAGGATGCCAATCAGATGTTGGGCGATATGAACCTCAAGGTTACCGCAAACGAAGAGGTCGCTGAAGGTGCCAACCAGGTGCTGGCAGGCACAGGGCCAGTTAACAATGCCGGGAAAGTCGATGAAGGTGGTCCAGGCAAATCTTAGGCACTCTAATGCTGCCTCGGACAAGCTCCTTGTCTTCCTAAGGGAGGAAGACATCGATATATTTCATTTGATATAGTAACCTTGGGTAAGGGACCTAGAGGTTAAGGGACTCACCCACACCCGCTATAACCTCTTCTACACTAGTATATCAGGTAAATCCCGCGCGTGTGTATTGGTTAAAAAACATATTAAAGCTTTTTTATGTTCCAATTTCAGCTCACCGGATACTAGTCGTCAGCTTGGAGTTGATGAATAAACAAAGCTATCTTATATCATCCGTTTACAAGAATGATAGAATACAAGATTGCGCCGATCAGAGAGGATTTTTGAGAATAACTTTTGTGTGACGTCACACTGGTGCAATTGCGAGAGAGAAATGCCAAAACGTGAGCAAGAATGGAAGAAGAAGAAAAATGTTGCAAGGAAAACGTAAACAAGTTGCACCAGTGTCACTTTACAAAGGCTAGCAGGAGGTTGCCCAGTGTTACTCGGCTGCGATGCCAATTCACGACATACATAATGGGGCAGCTTATTGATTCTACGTTTAGGATTTGTAATAGAGGTAGTGCTTCCACCTTCATATTTCCTAGTACCCCAGATTTTTGCGGTTGGGAAGAGGTCCTAGACCTAACTCTGCTGACCGGGGGAGCCTAAAGGTCAATAAATGGAGAGTATCCGACGAAGAGACCCTCTCGGACCACCGTCGAATACTCTTTGAGCTAAATATTGCGGCGGATACGCCTACCCCCTTTAGAAACCCTCGTAAAACAGATTGGGACTTATTTCAAAAGGTTATTGGAAAAGAATTGAAGAAACTACCAGTTGAAGACATTCCTACAAAGGGCGAGCTGGACGCCAGAGCGGACAGCCTGAATAAGGCCTTCGGAAAGGCCCTTACGAAGGCTTGTCCGCTGAGGTATGGCAAGAAAGCGCGCACACCTTGGTGGAATGAGAACCTTACAGATCTACGGAAGCAAGTAAGAAAATCCTTCAACGAATGGTACAGGATTAAGGTATGAGACCTATACAGAGAGAACCTAAAGAAATACAAAAAAGCGATACGGGACGCCAAGGAGGCGTCCTGGAGGGAATTTTGCGAATCCATCGAGGATACCAAGGAATCTGCGAGATTAAGCAAAATCCTTGCCAAAGGGCACTCGCAGCCAACATATATAAAAAGGTCAGATGGTTCATGGACCGAGTCGGCTGGGGAGTCGCGGGATATCCTTCTGAATACACATTTTCCAGGGTGCAAAATCGATGTAGTGGAAACCGATGCCCCAGACCATATACCAACCCTCTCCGAGCACCTCTTAGAGGAGCTACTAGAGAGGGAAAAGATAAAATTTGCTATCTTCAGCTTCTCACCCTATAAATCACCGGGTATGGACGGCATACTACCAGTCATGCTGCAGAAAGCTTCTGAGATGGTCATTCCAGTCCTAGAAGCAATTTTTAGAGGGTGCCTAACAGAGTGACCACGGGCTTGTGAAAAATTGTTTTTTTCATTTAAGTATCAAACATCAATATGGAATAAAACCAATAATTTTATTGCACGAGCAAGTTGAAATTATTTCCCCGAGTGTGATTTGCGCAATTTCAGTTGCAGTTACACCTTGCAATTTTTATTGCCTACCAACTGTTGTGTGTGGGCACTTTGATGGCTAGATATGTACATATAAGCATTTGCCGCATGACGCCGCCAGACAACATTCTCTCTATTTCAGTGTTAAAAAAACATTTAGATCTTAAACAAACTTACTGAATAACTTCCTAAAACGTTGTCATAAATAATCCAATAGGGAACAGATTCTTATTTTGTTTTAATATTAATATTTCATCGATATAACCACCAGCACGCTTTCTATCAAGTGAAAATATGGCTGTCAAACTATCAAATTGCCTGCAATAGATGTCAAGCAATAAGGCGGTATCCATTGGAAATATATTTTGTGACATGGTTATCACGACATTGGTGTTTTCCTGTGGAAACAGGGCCTTACCGAGCACCGAATTACCGAGTACCAAGCCCTAATTTTTGTTATTGAACATAGCGAAAATAAAAAAATGCAGCGCTATGATACTGTTCGTTTGTTCACATTTTGACGTTTTTCGACATGGACCATGAATCACAATACATGAAAGGTTCGTTCAGAGAACGTCAATGAACTTTTGGATTTACGTTGCCACAGGTGCACGACATGTTTTTTAATGCATAAAAATTTACAGATTTTTTTCATTTGTATTTGGAAAAGTATCAAAATTTAAAAAAAGTGTCTCTCCAAAATTCATCGAAAAATGTATCAGTTTTGACGTTTGAGAGGCTGTTGGATCTGTATGTTAGGGACAAGACGTCCAATTTATCATGCTCTCAACATGCGTACTTGAAAGGGAAGTCAACGGAAACTGCCCTACATGAAGTGGTACGTACGATTGAGAGTTCGCTCTACTATAAACAATTTACAATGGCGTCCTTTATAGACATCGAGGGGACCTTTAATAATGTCAGTGTAGATTCCATCCATGAGGCACTTATGGAAACAGGGATTGATCACTGTGTCCGGGCTTTGATAGTGTCTCTGCTAAGGAGCAGAGTAATACATGCCGAATTGGGGTACCAAAGCAGGGCCGTATATGCACCCCACAGGGAGGAGTGCTATCACCGTTACTATGGCCTTAAACAAACTACTGGTAAAGCTGGACTCTCAGAGAATAAAAGCGGTGGCTTACGACGATGATGTAGCGATACTGGTATCGGGTCAGTTTCCTTCGGTCACTGGATCTGTCAAAGAAGGTGAAATACCTTGGAAGTTATTTTGGATCCCGAACTTAACTGGAAACCAAACATTGAGGAGCGTGCTAGGAGGCCACGGGGGCTCTCTATGCAGCCAAGAGAATGTTGGCAACAGATGCGGTTTGAAACCAAGAATTGTGCACTGGATGTACACAGCTATAGTCCGACCCATAATCTCTTATGGGGCGCTGGTCTGGTGGCCAGCCCTTACTAAGGATTACGTAGTTAAAAAGCTAAGGATTCCGTAGTTAAAAAGGTCAGCAGCCGCAGAAGGACTCTGAACGTCCTTCTTGACTTATTACCTATAGATATCTTCATAGAGAATTCAGCTGCTAACAGCGCCATCAGACTGCGTGCCCTGGGGCTCTGGAAGGAAAGACCGTTCGGGCACGGTTCCATCCTAGACAGTAAGGTACATCAAAGACAATGTACCCGCGAGAAAGCAAGTGAACATCCTCTCGGATAGCCAAGTGGCTATTCAGGCACTTTCCTCTAACTCTGTTAGATCTCAGCTAGTGGATGAATGTAGGAGAGAGCTGGTTACCCTAATATGGGTCCCGGGACATAGGGGCATCTACGGAAATGAGGCAGCGGACGAACTAGCAAGGAGCGGCTCCGCACTGGATGTGTCCCACGCGGTGGACAAGGGCGCCTTGCTCAGGGAGATTAAGACAAAAATTACCGAAATTTATCATTCGAAGGCCAGGCAGAGGTGGAACTTCACAGGATCCTACAGAATTGTCCGGCAGTTCTGGGTGTCCTACGACCCACTCAAAACCAAAGCTCTCTTAGGAATGAGCAAAACAAATGCCTACAAATTTACTGCAGTGTGCACAGGGCACTGGCCCGTTGGGGTACATGCCGAAAGGATAGGACTGCCCTTCAATAGGTTCTGTCGCAACTGCGATGACCCGGGCTCAAAAGAGACAGTCGAACACTTGCTGTGCGAGTGTCCAGCCCTCGCAAGGATGAGGCTAAATACACTCGGCAAACTATTCCTGCAGAATATTTCAGTATGACGTACTGAAATTTATTAAAGCCGCCAAATGGCTGTAGGTTGCACGAGTTGTGGAATCAAAATGGCAACTTGCTAATTGCTTGTCACCTGAGTGACAATCCACTTAAACCAACCAACCATCGTCGCTGGAATAATGAAGTAGTGTAACATGAAAAGTATATTTTTGGGAAAAAAGGAATTATATGTATGTAAGTTTTTTTAATCCATTCGACCAAATTTAAATCCAAACTTCAGCGATAGCTTAAAGGTGAGCCCCTCAATGGCTAAAAGCGTCGCCTGTCTGTGATTTTTCAAACATATATGAGCCCTTCCTACCGATATATTTCTCTTGTATATGTGCGAAGAGCAATCGGTTTATAAAAGTTTTACAATGGCTTACTTCCGAGAAATTGAACGCTACCGGTTTGCTCTATACAACTGATACACATAAGACCCAGGCGTAAAACGTAAGCTTTTATCACCAGATAGATGTAGTTTTCATTAAAATTTCAACTTTTTAATCTGAATCGTTATTAGAATATTTTTGGATATGCAGTTTTATGGCTCATACAATTTTAGTCAGATGAAGTGTAAGTTTCAACCGGCTAAAAAGTCGCGTTGATTGTTTTTTTTCGTAGATACTGATTTTGCGGTTTTTTTCATACCTATAACAAGTATAGATTGGCGCTTGCACAAATGTTAGTGTTTGGCCGAGTTTCTCCTCCGACTTGTGGCGTGCGCCTTGAAGTTTTCGCACAATGGGGAGGCACCCACAGTTTTACGCCGACTCCGAACGGCGATTGTATTTTTATAAGAAGCTGTTTTTCATGGCAGAAATACACTCGGAAGTTTGCCATTGCCTGCCGAGAGCGACCGCTTTTAAGAAAACACCTTTTTTTCTACATTTTTTTGCCATGTTGCTTTGACCGCTACACCATAGCGGCCGCCACTTATAACAACTGCAATTTACAAAAACTGACGTTGATTTTTTGAAATTTTGTTGCTAGCGGTTTCCCGCAATTTATTTCATTCATTCATGCTTATATGGACAAAAGTGCAAAAATCCGTCACCAAAACAAAATGTAAAAAATCAACGACATTTTTTAGCCATTTGAAACTTGCACTTCCTCAGACTAAAATTGTATGTTCTATAAAACTGCATACCCAAAATTGTTCTAACGATTCAGATTAAAAAGTAGAAATTTTGATGCAAATTTGTTTTATTTTCCTAAATTTCGTATTAAGTTTGAAACTGTGGTAATTTTATAGAAAAATAACAACAAAAAAATTACTTCGAAAAACATTACGAATATTAAAAAAACACACACGTGGTAATTTGTTTGAGTCACTGTATATGCGAGTGGCAGGTCTCGTCTCGCTACATTGTTAATGGGCCTTAATTTTCATAAAAGGAAATTTTTAGCTGGTTTACTGTGGCTCTGTTGTGCACAGCTTTTACGAAAAAATGTCAAGCTTTTTAATTAATTTTAATTACTTTTTGTCGAAGAAAATTCTATCAACTATTTGAAACTTGTACTTTATTCTAGGAGAATTCAATGGGATATAAAACTGCATACTCAGAATCTTTCTAGGAAATCTAATTAAAAAAGCTCGAAAGCGCGAATAACATTGGAAAACTCTCGCTTCGGATATGGACAGTTTGTAGTTAGCGCACATAGCGACACGGAATTTTTAAGAACGTTGCGAGAAGCATAGCAGAAATTTCGATGAAAAACAAATTTTCCAAACTATCCTATCTTTTAAGTTGGAACCAACAATACACACCCACAAAATTTCATTGAAATCGGTTAAGCGGTTTCGGAGATTAGCGTAAACGAACACAGTGACACGGGATTTTTATTAATAAGAAAACCAAAATTCAAGTAAAAAAAATAATAAGTTAAAACTAGCCAAAATGTGGTGCAGCTATAATTGTTTCAACCACTGTATGTATGTAAAAATTTCGTTAAAAGAAACGTAATCCAAAATACAACCATGCATTTCTCTAGTTCTTTTCTACCTCCGTGCTAAATTTGTTCCAGAATTGTAACCAAATCGTTAATTTGCATTACTGTGTTGCCACAGACAAATCCACCAAACCTTCCGGACAATTTTTTGAGTTTTTAATATTTTTGTTCAATGTCAAGTTTATTAAAAATGTTGATAACTTGACATTTAGTAAAACTAAGACACAGCTAGTACAATAAAAGCAAATTAACTGCGTATAACAATTCATTTTACTGCGCAGACTGTAATCTGTAATTATAAAATAATCTCAAATTAAACCGATAACTTTTCGGTGTCCAAACTAGTGTTATCGAGTTTTTTTGCGAAGAAAAGGATCAATGCCAAAAGTTAAAGTGAACAAAAATGGGCGCTAGCAAGGAAAAGAGCTTTGTAAAGGTATTTTTAATAAAATATAAAGTTTAAATATATTTAAATTGCTTAATATAGAAGAAAAAAGTGATCACGGTGGTACAGAGAAGAAACATAACTTTTCCTTGAGATGTGAGATTAACAAGCACAAACAATTTTACGGCTAATAATCTGAGATTTGCCTATGTAAACAGGGTGATTAAAATACGACCATTGATTGAGATTATATTTATATGTAAACATATAAATAGGCTTTTCAAAAATCTAACCACTTTGCATGGTGCCATATTCTCCAAAGTGTATCAGTCCACGATTCATGTTTTGTGAGCAGTCACATAGAATATAGGGTGCATTCCAAAACGTCAAAATACAAAGCATCAGTCTCTTTTATTTCTAAACCTCAGTAGATTGAAATGCCAAATGTGCGCAACGACGGTGAGGTGCTAGTTTTCAACTAGGTTGCGCAAAGTTAGACTTTTTCTTCTAGTGAGGTTTGGAAATAAAATAGGCCGATGCTTTGTATTTTGACGTTTTGGAATGCAGCCATACTCTGGGGTTTCCTCCATCAGCCCAAAAATCCTACAGTCCGTATCTACAGAAAGCCCCATTTGATTCAAATGGTACCTTAATATGCAGTGTGCTGTCTAGTAGCCGGTAAGAGTTCCAAGTACAAGGAGTCTTTCGGAGTGCCTCCTGGGAGGAGTTATGAATCTCTTTGGTTGTCTTATTATCATTTCCTTCCGCCAGTGGGCAGCAATCTGAGATTCTTCTTAGCTTCTAAGTAGTTCTGCGGCGCATATCGGTTCCACGCTTTGCGAGGCAGTCAGACCATTCGTTGGCTTCAAACCCTTCATGTCCCGGAACCCACCTCGGCGTTAGGCTATTGTGGGTGCAAGAGTCTATGGCTTTTAATACTGCCTGACTATCCGACACAATATTTATTCTGTCCCCATTTTTCCTTCTACGAAGACATTCGCGAATACAGACTTCAATTGCAAAGACCTGCCCGTGAAATATGGGTGGGTATGAGCCCATTGGCGGACTTTTCTGGAATCTTGGTCCAACTACGCCATAAAGTATATATAGATGTTCATGTTGTATACTGGCAATAAAAAGGGCATCCGTTTGTATTTACGAATCTGGAATATTTACATGTTTGCGGCCGCCGTTATACGAACGCACCGGTGAAATATTCGTGTAAACTTCTCTTCTTCTTTATTGGCGCTGTAGCCGCCTAAGCGATTTTGGCCGAGTCCAAAACAGCACGCCAGTCATTTCTCTTCTGAGCTAACTGACGCCAATTGGAAATGCCAAGTGAAGCCAAGTCCTTCTCCACCTGGTCTTTCCAACGCAGAGGAGGCCTTCCTCTTCCTCTGTTATCAGCATGGCGGCCCGCGTTCAATATTTTCAGAGCAGGAGCGTTTCTGTCCATTCGAACGACATGGCCAAGCCAGCGGAGCCGCTGAATTTTAATTCGCTGCACTATGTCTATATCGTTGTAAAGCTCATACAGCTCATCGTTAAATCATCTGCGATATTCGCCATCACCAGGGCGTAAAGGTCCGTAAATCTTTCGCAGAATCTTTCTCTCGAAAACTTCAAGAGCCGCCTCATCAGATGCTTTCATTGGCCATGCCTCCGCGCCATACACCAGCACAGGCATGATGAGTGACTTATAGAGTGTGATCTTTGTACGACGAGAGAGGACTTTACTTCTCAATTGCCTACTCAGCCCAAAGTAGCACTTGTTGGCAAGAGTGATTCTCCGTTGGATTTCAAGGCTGACATTATTATTGGTGTTAATGCTGGTTCCCAAATAAACGAAGTCGTCTACTTTTTCAAACTTGTAACTGTCAACAGTGACGTGGGTGCCAAGACGCGTATGCTCTGACTGTTTGTGTGCTGACAGGAGATACTTCGTTTTGTCCTCGTTCACCACCAGACCCATTCGCTTTGCTTCTCTATCCAATCCCGAGAAGGCAGAACAGACGTAGCCCTTGTTTTTACCGATAATATCGATGTCGTCGGCACACGCCAGCAATTGTACGCTCATGTAAAGTATTGCGCCTGAGCGCTTCCGTTCTGCGGCTCTTATTATCTTCTCCAACATCAGATTAACAGCCTTATTCTGTATCACGAACGATAGGCAACACGAACGATTCGTCTGCAGAGGTAAGCTTCAAAAATTAGTCCGGCGGCATCATTTTTGCCGGTTTAAACGCAACCGAGACCATTGCAACGTAATGTATGAAAAGCAAGACGAAGACGAGCGATAGAGTTTAAAATCGCAATCAGAGAGGTTGTCGTCTGCAGACGAATCGTTCGTTTTGCCTATCGTTCGTGATGCAGATTAAGGTCCTAAAGAAATCACACGAAAGGGAGTCCCCTTGTCTGAAACCTCGTTTGATATCAAACGGCTCGGAGGGGTCCTTCCCTATTCTGACGGAGCTGGTGGTATTGCTCAACGTCATTTTACACAGCCGTATTAGTTTCGCGGGGATACCAAATTCAGACATCGCGGCATAAAGGCAACTTCTCTTCGTGCTGTCGAAAGCGGCTTTGAAATCGACAAATAGATGGTGTGTGTCGATCCTATTCTCGCGGGTCTTTTCCAAGATTTGGCGTATTGTGAATACCTGATCTATGGTGGATTTTCCAGGCCTAAAGCCACACTGATAAGGTCCAATCAGCTCGTTAACGGTGGGCTTCAGTCTTTCGCACAATACACTCGATAAGACCTTATAACCTATGCTTAGAAGGCGGGGTCGTCTTTCTTGTGGATTGGGCAGAGCACACTTGTATTCCAGTCGTCGGGCATGCGTTCATCTGACCACATTCTGCACACGAGCTGATGCATGCACCTCATCAGCTCCTCGCCGCCGTACTT
>NW_016163474.1:26039-36355 GCF_001687245.7 Rhagoletis zephyria | reverse complement strand
TTAAGAAACAATTAGGTAAGTAAATAGAGTTACTTAGGTAAATAAAAAACATTGAAAAGTTAATAATATTTATTTTATTACTACTTGAATTTAAAAATTGGAATATTAAATGTAATAAAAAGTAATGAGAATTGAATCGGGGCTGAAAATGTTGGATGTATCCTCCTGACTTTAATTTTCACTTGAAGAATCTGGCATAATGGCGAGATCGTTGTTTAAACAGCGCTTAGAAGCCAAACCAGATGTCTCAGGTTTTTATAAAGCTTTTTAAAAAGGATTCCTCATTCTTATTCCTTTGGCTGTTTTAGAATTTGGGGAACCTGTACCGTCATCAGAGTTTTTTTTTTAATTAAATTTTCGTAATTAATTTTTAATACTTTTTTCTGCAACAGGTTTGAAAAATTTGTGCTTATAGCGAGCTTAATATGTGGAGATAGAAAAAAAATTATCATTTTGCTGGAATGAAAATTGTTGATTAAAATTCGGTTTTCAAAGTCGTGGCTGCCAGCCGAATCGGATCAGATTATTGTTATTTTTTGTTAAACACCCCGTTATTTACAAGCATTTGAATTAAATCACGGATGATGAGGGTCTCAGATAGTTACGCAATTCTTACCTAATTAAAGGTCAGACCTATATCTAGCCTTTTCTCTTTATAGCCAGACGTTAACCATTTCTGCTGGAAATCCCTATTGAAGGAGCATACTCTTTGATTTTAAATAGCCAATCAGGATCAAGGATCAGGAGCAAGGATCCAATGTATACCCTTATGAAAAAAATATTGCCCGACAAGTAAACAAAATTATTGTTTTTAAAATTTTTGCTAAAAATAAATTCCTCAAAGAGCCCCATTTAAAATGATTGAATATATCATTCCCTTAACTCCTTAACCAGTTTTGGCTACAAATTGTCATTTTTTTGCCGCATATGGGCAAATCTAAAAAACTGGTACACTTTCAAAATAAAAAGTTAATTTTATGATTTGTGGGCACTATGTTTTATATATGATTCTATCCGTAGTCTCTTAATAAATCGATAAATATAAGTGTAATTAATTTTCATCAAGTGCTTCCAAAGTTAGACGAGGAATAAACGTATGAGCTTTACAACGATATAGACATAGTGCAGCGAATTAAAATTCAGCGGCTCCGCTGGCTTGGCCATGTCGTTCGAATGGACAGAAACGCTCCTGCTCTGAAAATATTCAACGCGGGCCGCGATGCTGGTAACAGAGGAAGAGGAAGGCCTCCTCTGCGTTGGAAAGACCAGGTGGAGAAGGACTTGGCTTCACTTGGCATTTCCAATTGGCGTCAGTTAGCACAGAAGAGAAATGACTGGCGTGCTGTTTTGGACTCGGCCAAAATCGCTTAGGCGGTTACAGCGCCAATTAAGAAGAAGAAGAAATGAAGGATGGGGTTGTGTTTTTCTGGCGCCCTCATGCACGATCATGCGGTCTTGCATCTACCCAGAAATCAGTTCATAAATTTTACTGCGAATTGTAAAAGTGGTTAATTAACAAGGAAATATCACCGTAGGTATATCAATTGCTTCATTTGAAAGATACTTAAGAGATCACACGACTCATTTAGCAATGTACCGGAAAACTTTTCATCCTGTGGGACGGCGAGGATTCTTGGCCCTCCTATAACAGAAAACGCACTTCTGTGCTCTTGAGTTTCCCTATAAGAACTTTTATTGGCATACGCATCGCACCAATGTTGTAGTTTCAAGATCATACAAAAAAATTACGCATGCTTGGCAGAGATGTCACAGGTGGAAATAAGACCATAGGTAAAGCTCATGACACCGAAAGGGATTGGTTTTCCATATGGTATCACAGCGTTGCTATTATTGACCTATGTGTGAGGAGGATACTGCGCCTTAATGGTTTCAACTTAAATCCAAAATTTTGACTTTACAGACTAATTTTGTTTTTAAATGCTCTTTAGCATTAGCCAACGCAAAAGCTCTTATTAGGCGCCGTGAAGTAAGCGGGCATTGGCTAGTAGCCTATAAAATTTTAGTAAAACAAAGTATATGTTTGTAGTTGCTAAAAAATCTCGTCGATTTTTGATCAATTTTTTTGCTGGCGAACATCATTTGTACGAAAGAAAATACGTGACACTGACAGTAAACAAAAAAATTATCAAAATCAATGGGATGTTTCAGCAACTTCAAACTTGTACTTTATTATAGTAAAATTTAATAGGTTATAAAACTGCATACCAATTTTTTTTTTAACTAAACAATTTTGATTTTTGATTTTAATTTTAGTAAACAACTACTATTTATTTTCTTGGTGTTCCAGATCGCTACTGTTGGTAGCGTTATAAAAAAGGAGGCCTAGCCAAGAATTTGCATCACCTGCTTGGACCTAAATAATATAATACAAAGCTATAATTTTGATGGTTTTCAAAATAAGAAATCATTTAAAGAGCATACAAAGATAAACAGCATTTTTTACAGTATGTATTGTTATTGGTTTTTAATATCACTTAAATATTAATGCATTAATTTGATTCCTATTGCAGAAGCGTGGGCAAGAAATAACACCACCCCTGATGAGCATAAATCGAAGATAAAGAGCGGTTTCAAGAAAGCCAAAAGTCGGATTTACAAGGAGAAGCATTTTCAAAATAAGAAATCAAATTAATCTTTGAAAATTTCCCTATAAAAACGCATACCTCAAAACTTTAACTTTTTAACTTTAACGTTTTTGGAAGTTTCAGAATGATTTTGTCCATAATTACAAAAATTACTGAATTGATCAATATACTTTATTAACCACATTGAAAAATATCTGTATACATAAATATGTAAGTATGTATGTACGTGCACACAGTAACTCACATAATTGCTCACATGGTGATTTTTTACAATATTTACCAAGGGTAATATATGCACCGCATTGTGGGTATGGTCGGTGCATTTGCAAATATTGTTGTATTGCGTACATTTAGAACGATAAAATTTGCAAATGCACCGAAATATGGACCTGCAATACAATATGCACCGCATTGTGCTTATTCTTATAAAAAATTGTTTCCGATATTTTTTTATAAAAAGCGATTTTATACCATAACAAAAATTATCTTAATCAAATTTCAAACTTTGTTCACAATTTTCGAAAATTAAACAAATTTTCATCTAAACTTTAAACTTTTTAACCATAATGTCTACACCTTTTATCGGTATGCAGTTTTATAGCCTATTTTATTTTGGTATAACAAGATACAAGTGCGAAAAAAAAATATTCCAAGACGAAAATTTAAAAAAAAATTTCAAAATCCACAGTAATTCATAGGTACTTCAAACTTGCATCTTGTTATACTAAAACAAAATGGGCTATAAAACTGCATACCGAAAAATGTCTAAACATTATGGTTAAAAAGTGGAAGTTTAGATGAAAATTTGCCTAATTTTCGCAAATTGTAAATAAATTTTGAAATTTGGATTACATGTTTTTTATGGTATAGAATAAACTTTTATAAAAAATAAGTAAATATTGTAAAAAATCACCATTTGATCAATTATGTGAGTTACGGTCTGTATTATATAAGTTGGAAGAAGAATTATTTGCATTATTTGTATTTGAAATTTTTGAGTTCCAAATACGAAATTTAAATTAGAATGACTTACATTGTGATCAGCTAAATGAGGGCGCAACGTTTTGATCAATTTTGGATATTTTTCTTTTGTTTATTTAATGTTTATTATTTTTTCATTAAAGTCTAGCTCATTATATAACAAACATCATATAAATCCACATTTTAAACTTTCTTCAAAAATTATAAAAAATCTGCAAAGTTTCAACTAAATTTTCAACTTTTTATTGAGATTTTTCAGAATTTTTTGGAGTATGTAGTTTAATAGCCCAATAAATACCTACTAGTATGATAAAGTGCAAGTTTTTTTTCTGACGGTATTACGCATTTTTTCCACAATCTCAAGTGTAAGTAATTGTGTACAGTATTATTTATATTGAAATTTACTAATGTTTTTGTTATCTTCCTTTTGTAAGCCCTTATTTTAATTAAATAAAAAGCCATTAAATGGCAACCATTCCTGCAGGGGTTTTAGATTATTTCTTATGGAAGTATACCTTAAAGAGAAAGGGAGGTGGAAGGCCTTACCAAATGAGCCACTTTGTAAGTACTTACTTTAATTAAATAATAAGCCACTATAACAGGACAATTCAGGAAGGGCTTCTGCAGCCTTTCTTATAGAAGTCCACATGGAAGCCCTTCCCAGAGAAAGGGAAATGTAAGGCCTTGACAAGTGGGACATCTCATAGAAAAAAGAAGGAGAACTGGGTTCTGTATACATGTATGTATATGTACAAATACACATGCTTTTTAACCGACTTCAAAAAAAGGAAGAGGTTATCAGTTCGTCGGAATATTTTTTTTATTTTTTATTTTATGTATGTTACCGCATAACTTTGGACCACGTTAACCGATTTCGATAATTTTTCTTTCATCGGAAAAGTGGTACCTCAACGGTTGTCCCATACTAATATTGTTTAGATCCGATAATTGGATCGTGAAGAAATTAACGATAATCTTAAATTTTTGTATGAGAATTGAAGTCGGTTTTGTTTTTTGGTTAAAATTTACTTGTTATCACCTGAGAACAGCTTGGATAGAGTAAATGAGAGAATCTATTTATTGGTATGATTGGTCACGCTTATAATCTTGGATAATCAACATAAGAAAGAGAGTGGGAAGCGTAGCTTTAGCAATGCGTGCGAGTGACGCTGGTAGCTACGCTTTGCCTATGGAAATCAAGGCTTAAAGGGAATTGCTTAAACTTAAATTGAGAGCATAAATAGGTGCAGTGCGAGTAAAGGGCTGACTATAATGTGAATAAGCTGCCGTAACTGACTGGCAGAAAATGAACGAAAAGTCTGTCAAATGCATAAGCAACATAGTGTAGACTGCATTTGCATGAGCAGCGAAATACTTTTCTTCGTACTCCTCGGCATCTTCCTCCGGATCTGTAAAATTTTCGTATTCTGCATACTCATACAAAGCTTTGCTGATATCGACGAATTCGTTGTAGGATTCCTCCAATTTATGTAGACGATTTTTAGCTGCTCTATTGGCGTAGCCGTATCAAAGCTTTTAGTGCTAGCACACGCACAATAGCGCCTTTAACCCATCCACGTTGTTTGAGTAATTTATCCATTTTTCGTGCTGAACTAATTTGGTTGTATTGGTGATTCGAATACTTGATGCCCGGTGTTCGTGTTTTAATCAAAACGCGATATTGAAAAAAGACTATGTGCCACTAAAACACGGGATAATTTAGTTTTAACTTTTTTAAAACACCGCGTATCACGTGTTTTAATGTGGCACATAGTCTTTTTTAAATATCGCGTTTTGATTAAAATACGAATATCGCGTATCAAGTATTCAAATCACCAATACAACCAAATTAGTTTAGCACGAAAAATTGATAAATTACTCAAAAGCGGAAGCAAAATACGTGTAATTTTTCAGTGAATTAAGGCGCTAGCGCTTTTAATATATTGGTGTTGGCGCGGCAACTCCGGCTACGGTGTTAGCGCAATTGGACCGCGCAGCGCAGTGTTACCCATGCCTAGTCCAACAGTGTTTGCCTTTGTCTTCGTGCAATAACTCCAACATAGTAGCTCTTCGAAATTTGACCGATTAAGCTGACGAAACTGTACGTGGTTTGGACGCCTTAAATTGTAATAATAGGGACCCTTGGCTGGTAACAATATTGTTGATAAAAGTGGATGACGAGACAAGGAAAGAATGGGCTATAAATGGCGATTCTCACACCGAACGGTCATTTGAGGATCTTCCAAAATTTCTCTCGCGTCGGTGTGATGCTTTCGAATCAGGTAATACATCTCGTTCATTAAACAAACGGCGGACCGCATTAGCTCATCATGCCAACACAGCAGAGTCAACAACAACAATAAAATATTGTGCGTTCTGCGGAGAAGAGCACTGAGTTTCTCAGTGTCAAAAGTTTAAGCATATGGACAGCGATGCAAGAAGAGCGTATGTGAAGGAAAACCAATTATGTTTTAACTGTTTGAGCTCTTCGTACAAGGTAACTAATTGCCCATGGAACTTTCGACGTAAAACGTGCCGAGCAAGGCACCACACCTTAGTACACATGGAAAAAGAGCCGCTAAAAACCCTCAGCCTTTGCAACAACAATTAAGGCCTGCACCCTCAACCAGTTCGGCGGCACTCACAGCTGCAGTCTCTGGAGATCAAGTACTTCAAAATCCTGTTGTCTCAGTACATGCAAACAACAAAATGATATGTTCATACAACAACAAAATGATACATTCATGCCTACTACTATTTTGCCGACAATTCTTGCGAAATCTTATGACAGAAAGGAAAAATGTGGTGAGTTGTCGAATTTTGCTTAACACTAGGTCCACAGTATCATTCGTTACCGAAAGTTTCGTACAAAGCCTCGGACTTTCTCGTACGCATGAACGTATTTCTGTACTCGGTTTGTCTTCTTCTGCTGCAGGAACTACCCGAGGCTTCATCAAATTGAAACTATTTTCACGGTTATCAGATTGTTCGCTGGAAATAAGCGCGTATATTTTATCTAAATTGACCACCGACATTCCTGCAAAAGCAGTGAATAGTTCATCGTCTGCATGGGAAAAAATTCTTACTTTGCCTTTAGCCGACCCAGCATTTTGCGAAAAAGGTTCTGTGAATGCCATAATCGGAGCAGATCAGCTATGGTGCGTTTACACCGGCGAACGTAAACATTTCGGTCAGTCGATGCCTATACCATTTAATAGCATTTTTGGATGGGTAATAACTGCCATGCAGGGGAACTGTGCACATCACCAGCAGTGATAAACCATCCACTCGTCCATTTGGACACTCTCGTTCGCTCGTTCATGGAAATGGACAATTTATCCACCACACCAAATGTCGTTCCAGTGGACGTAGCAGAGGCTCATTTCTCCGACACTCACACTCGGAGTTGTGACGGTATATATACCGTGGAATACCCGTTCAAAGAGAATTCCCCGCCAATTCAATGTCGTTCCAGTGGACGTAGCAGAGGCTCATTTCTCCGACACTCACACTCGGAGTTGTGAGGGTATATATACCGTGGAATACCCGTTCAAAGAGAATTCCCCGCCAATTCATCAAACATTACAACAAGCGTGCATGCGACTCAAATTTATTGAGAAAAAGTTTCGTTTATCTCCTGAATTAAAAGAACAATATACAGAGTTCATGCGTGAGTATTTAACGATAGGTCATATGGAGAAGCTATCTGCACAACGCCAACAAGACACTGGTTCTTGTTTTTATCTACCGCAATATGCCGTTTTCAAGAGTACAAGAACAAAATGTAGAGTTGTTTTCGATGGTTCTAGCAAAGATTCGTCGTGTGTTTCTCTAAATCACCGTTTGCACGTCGGTCCGCCCATTCAACGCGACCTTTTCGCAGTCTCGACAGGATCGCTTTGAATTTTGTGCGGATATAGAAAAATGTTTCGTGGCATTCGCGTGTCAAAAGAGCATATAGACTTCCAAAGAATTGTTTGGCGAACTGATGAAAATGCTTCAATTGAACATTATCGGTTATTGACAGTAACGTATGGTCTCACTTCGTCGCCCTTTCTAGCAGTTCGTGTATTAAAGCAATTAGCTGATGACTACAAAAATGAGTTTCCCACTGCTTCGCATGTACTTATAAACGATGTATATGTCGATGATATTTTGACCAGTTGCAATTCGACAGAAGATTTAATTAAAACTAAAGATGAACTAATTTCATTGCTGTCCAAGGCCATGTTTTGTTTACGAAAGTGGATCTCAAACTGTTGGCCACTGTTGCACTGATGAATTATCATTACCAAACGATTAGTTCTATCGGAAATGTCAAAGATCTACGATCCTTTGGGCATTGTATAGCCAACCGTTGTATTGTTTAAGATTTTGTTCCAAGAGCTTTGGTTGCTCGGGCTGAACTGGGACGATACACTCCCGCTCGACCTCTGTACGCGTTGGCAACAATATGTGCAAAAGCTGAAGTTGTTGCAAGACATATCTATTCCACGCCATATTTCATCCGAAGAAGATTCAGTCGAGATCCATGGGTTTTCAGGTGCATCTTCCGTAGCTTATGCGGCAGTTGTTTATAGTCGCATAAATATCGAACCAACGTCATAGCATCGAAAGCTCGAGTGGCTCTTTTGAAACCAATATCGATACCAAGACTTGAACTAAACGCTGCACTATTGCTTACTAAGTTGATAAAATTAATTCAAAGCTCATTGACAGTAAAAATTGAGAACATATATTGTTATAGTGATTCGGAAATTGTTCTCCATTGGCTGTCAACACACCCGCGTAGATGGACAGCCTATGTGTGCAATCGGACTGCGGAAACTTTAGAACATTTTCCACGCAGTTATTGGCGCCATGTCTCTACCGAGCAAAACTCAGCAGATTGCGGGTCTCGGGGTTTATTGCCATCAAAACATAAGCTTTGGTGGACCGGCCCAAGCTGGCTACTATTACCTAAATCGGAGTGGCCAACAGGAAAGCACCAACATTTGTCGGCGGATGACACGTCTGTTTTCGTGTCGAACAAAGAAAATATAATTGATAATCTACTAAACAATATGTCATCTTGGGTTCATCTCACTCGCATCGTAGCATATTGTTTACGTTTCGGCATTTCGCGTCGAATACCAGAAACTACAGCAAAGAATTCCGTTACCACGAAAATCCTCATTGCTCCGGTACACTCCGTGTATAGGTCACGATAGCGTAGTACGATCTTCCTTCAGCAAGAGTCCAGCCAAGCCGTTGCTTTCTTCACTGTGGACTTGACTATGCTGGCCCTGTTGCTATCAAGATGTCGCACGGACAAAACTCCAAATTTGGAAATGCTTGGTTTTCTATATTTGTTTGCTTTTCTACAAAGGCGCTACATATTGAGTTGGTTAGCGACCTTACTACCGCCGCCTTCCTGACAGCTTTTCGCCGATTCATAGCATGTATGGGTAAACCTACGGATTTGTACTCTGACAACGTTACTACCTTCCATGGCGCTAAACGGGAGATGGCCGAGTTACAACAACTAACACTATCACAAGCGTATTTAAAAGAAGTAGTGAATCTTTGGCTAATGAAGACATACGCTGGCACTTCATTCCACCATCTGACCACACTTCGGCGGCCTCTGGGAAGCTAGTGTTCGCTCCATAAAACTTTACCTGCGACGTGTTACGGGAAACAGCGTCTTGACATTTGAAGGGTACACCACTTTACTACCTCAGATTGAATCCATCCTCAACAGTCGGCCATTGTGTGCAATTTCTTTTGATGACCTTCATCCGCTTACCCCAGCGCACTTCCTTATTGGGGAACCATATACATGTTTACCTGAACCGTCACTTCTAGGCATTAATCCAAATCGTCTGTTTCGGTGGCGCAATCTGCAAGCTATGGTACAAGGGTTCTGGAAGCGATGGCATACCGATTACCTTACAGCGTTACAACAGCGGAATAAGTGGCAGTTAGATACCGTTAATTTAAAAGTGGGAACACTTGTGGTCTCAGAAGAACCAAACCTTCCACCTTCGAAATGGATACTGGGTAGGATAACAGATGTCAGCAAAAGCAATGACGATCGAGTACGAGTTGTATCTGTCCGCACCAGCCGCGGAGAGTACAAAAGGCCTATCACGAAGGTTGCGCCTCTCCCCTGTTCCTGAACAGTTGTTCAGGGGGGCGGTATGTTCATGAATGGGAACAGAGCATTACAATCTCATAATAATCGATAAGACTCTGTAATCGGTATTTCTTTATTACTTATATACATGTACTAATTCTAGTTTCCTACTTCGCTTGCATATTCATATTCATGTACTTTGCCCTAATAAATCAGTTCAATTTTGACCTTGAAACGTACTCGTTTCATTATTGGACACTAGGGATGTTGCGAATGTGGAATTTTAGACATCCGCGGATGCGAATGCGGATGTCTAACAGTTAACATCCGCGGATGCTGATGCGAATGCGGACGTCAAGAATTTTTAAGAAACAATTAGGTAAGTAAATAGAGTTACTTAGGTAAATAAAAAACGAGCAACCAACAAAAATTATGCAGAACGAAAAATGACACTGAAGATGGCACAACGCCGAAACCGGTTTGTCTCCAAACCAAATTTGACAAGGGATGACGGAAATTCGTTCCATAATACATCATACACCCACCCTGTCGGAAACAACAACAACCAAAAAGGAGACAAAATACTTGTTATATATTAAAAAATACATTTC
>NW_016163474.1:2541-22820 GCF_001687245.7 Rhagoletis zephyria | reverse complement strand
ATGGAAAAGTTAATAATATTTATTTTATTACTACTTGAATTTAAAAATTGGAATATTAAATTAATAAAAAGTAATGAGAATTGAATCGGGGCTGAAAATGTTGGATGTATCCTCCTGACTTTAATTTTCACTTGAAGAATCTGGCATAATGGCGAGATCGTTGTTTAAACAGCGCTTAGAAGCCAAACCAAGATGTCTCAGGTTTTTATAAAGCTTTTTAAAAAGGATTCCTCATTCTTATTCCTTTGGCTGTTTTAGAATTTGGGGAACCTGTACCGTCATCAGAGTTTTTTTTTAATTAAATTTTCGTAATTAATTTTTAATACTTTTTTCTGCAACAGGTTTGAAAAATTTGTGCTTATAGCGAGCTTAATATGTGGAGATAGAAAAAAATTATATTTTGCTGGAATGAAAATTGTTGATTAAAATTCGGTTTTCAAAGTCGTGGCTGCCAGCCGAATCGGATCAGATTATTGTTATTTTTTGTTAAACACCCCGTTATTTACAAGCATTTGAATTAAATCACGGATGATGAGGGTCTCAGATAGTTACGCAATTCTTACCTAATTAAAGGTCAGACCTATATCTAGCCTTTTCTCTTATAGCCAGACGTTAACCATTTCTGCTGGAAATCCCTATTGAAGGAGCATACTCTTTGATTTTAAATAGCCAATCAGGATCAAGGATCAGGAGCAAGGATCCAATGTATACCCTTATGAAAAAAATATTGCCCGACAAGTAAACAAAATTATTGTTTTTAAAATTTTTGCTAAAAATAAATTCCTCAAAGAGCCCCATTTAAAATTATTGAATATATCATTCCCTTATGGCTTCTTCATTTGTCGTACAGCTTTCTGGTTTTTCTACGGCGTTTTTCCTCTTGTGCGTAACATAAATAGCAAGATCCGGACACAGGTTTTGGCGTGCGCGCTGCGGCAGATGTTGATGCTGCTGTTGACACCATTGATTCCACCGGTCGGTTGAAATATGCTTCAATAGCAATTTTAGTCGAAAAATTTCGCGTCACTTGACGATTTATGGCTCTGGCTTCAATAATGGGCATACACAATGCTTCAGCCAAGCTGCGCAGGATCTGCTTACGCTTGTTGTTTGTTCTCCAAGGCAACATAGGGTTATTCAAATCGTAGACAATGTAGGCTGCAAGAGCTGTAATATCCAACATGTTGAAGAACATCGCTAGTGGCCATCGTTTTGTTTGTCTTTGTGTTGGATATTCCGCAAACATTTGGTCCATTCGATCAACACCACCTTTGGTACGATTATAATATTCAATTATTTCAGGTTTCCCACTGTCAGCTATTTCAGCATCATTATGCATGGTCGAAAGCAAAATTACTGCTTTATTTTTTTTGGGAACATAAGAGCACATTGTCACATTATTTTTGAAGCCAAATGTCGTTGAACCAATTGTCCTGTTTTTGTTCTGCTTCATTTCTTGAGGAATATATGATTTGTTTTTGCGCAAAGTTCCAACGATCGTGAGTTTCCAGGTGAGAAGCAGTTCTGCAACTGGCAAGGTCGTAAACAAATTGTCCATTGTAATGTTTCGGCCACTTCCTTGGTATTTGGCAGACAAATCCTTCACCACTCGTTCGCCTTGGTTCGTTTCCCTACCAGTTTCTGCTTGGCCAGTATATATTTGTCCATGCAGTGGATATGCATTTGTGGCATCGCAAATCCACCAAACCTTGATACCATATTTAGCAGGTTTTGACGGTATGTACTGCGTAAACCGTGTGCGTCCACGGTAAGGAAATAATTGTTCATCAATCGTCAAGCATGAGCTGGGCTTGTAATGTGCAGCAAGATTATTGTTCATCATCGTCCACAACTCACTGATCGGTGCTGCTTTATCAGTTAGTAAGCGTGTTGCACGAGTGTTTTTATCGTCAAATCTTAGGAACCGCAATATCGAACAGAAACGGTTGACTCCCATTGTGGCGCGATATAAAGGATAGTTTTTGACGCTCCATAAATCTCGAACATGTTCTCCATTGCTATGGTTCGCACCAGTCATAATAAGTATGCCAAAAAATGCATACAGCTCTGTTATTGACACAGGCGTCCATGACTTAGGAGTTGTGTTTGGATGCGCATTGTTGTAATTATTATAAGTTTCTTTTGCTAACTTATTTGTGTGGCGCATAATTATATCAGCTATTTCAACGTTCATGAAACATTTGAATGTTTGCTCTATTGACAGCATTTCAGTGCATCTAGCTGGTCCAGAACGTTCTCTTATAATATTTTGTCTGAGTACCTGACGACTTACATTTGGTTCTTTCATCCACTCAGTACCATCACGTGCAACAAATTTTTCGGCACTAGCAGGTAATTCATTATTTTCTTCTACTTCATCGTCTTCTTCATCATCCTCATAGTCCGCATAATCAGGTAATACTAAAAAAAAATCATAGAAATCGGTTGAATAAGCATTAAAAAAACCGCAAAATAAGGTCCCGGGTACAAACGTATCCCGGGTGTGTGTTTACGTGGTATTTTCTGGGTGTGTGTTCTAGGGTTAAAAGTAGTAAATCAGGGTATTTACACACTTCTACAGAAAATTTTTTGAAGCATTTTAAAGGTATATGTAACGTTATGAGGACTAGTAGTTATAAAAAGATTTAGAGCGTTTCGACGTATTTTTCAAATGTGCCTTCAATTAAGATGTTTTTGGAATTAAAATTACGCTCAAGTTCGCATAATTTTTTATATTTAAAAGTTGGTTTATTCTGAAAGCACTCCTCTTGCTAAGCTGTCATATTATTAGTGATAGTTTGTAGAATACAATATAAACTTAAAAAGTTTTCAAAATGGAATGCTTCAAAACTATATGGATATTTCCATACGTCGCATACGTGACAGTTGTATGTTTCAATGTGATACAAAAAAGGAATACCATTTGTTTTCTTTAACTTTTTTGGGCCATTGTATAGCACATAATTAGCTCTATATTTAACCGAAAAATTAAAACAATCGAACTGCTTGGTCCCGAAATATAAGTATTTAAAAGGAGTGTCGTTACGTGACAAAAAATGCAAGTTGATTTTTTCTTTTCTTACAAAATCGCAACACTCTGCGAATTGTGGATGGCCATTGTCATGAAACTTATTTTAGTATGATTTGCAGCAATTCTAGTTGTTTTTAGAGTTTTTTGAATTAATGCAACTTGTTTAAATTTTCTTTTACAACCCCAAGTGTGAAACGTCACGTGACGTGGCGTCACGTGACATAAATTTCCATCGTTATATTTTTGTTACTATTGCTGTTAAATGAATTTTTAACGCAAATAAAACATGTATTTTATGTCGAATATATTTTGACTTCAGCGCCAATTCAGGGTCAATTTGTTGGAAATCTATCATTTATTATGTTTCAACTACAGACGCCAAATTCGAACCAAATCGGATAATAAATACGGTTTTTCGAAATATCTCCTTACCTTGGCGCCACCTAGGAAGACAATTTGGAAGACAATTTTACTCAAACATGATTCTACTTACATAGCCATTATATATTGTAAAACGCGGACAAATCGGCCCGTAAATACGTTAGATATAAGACTTTTATTTTTTTTGTCGTGGTGGATCTTCGGATGGAAACACCCATATGCGATAAACCCAAAATTTTGAAAAGTAGAGTTATACACATTTCGTTTCTTGCCATTTAGTTATTTTTAAAAGCACACTTTAGTTACCAACTACCTATGAAGTGCATATATAAGTACTAATTGCACATAAAATTTCAAAGCAGTATATGGTGTGCTTCAAAATGTATGACATAATTAATTGTGCCTCTCTTAAAAATTACATACAAAATTCACTTGTTTTCATTATTTTTTAATTTAGGCACCTATAATTCGTCTATGAATTGTGTCCAAAAGCAACCATCTTGATATAGTTTACAACAATAAAAATAAAGCTAAATAATACAAAGGTTACCTGTTTTTTAGATACGTTTTATCGGTGCACTGCACAACATTCACATTCGCAAAAGCTCCGCATTGATTATTGCGAATGCGAATGTTAAAATTAACGCGGAAGCTCCGTGGTTGCGAATGCGAATATTCGCAACAACCCTGGTACATATGTACATACATACGAGTACAAACAGCTGATTCCGTACGGAAGGTGTGACCAGTATCGCTCTTTCCTTAAGCAAATTACGTTTGGCGAAACTTGACGAAACTTGGTGTTAAGTACATTATAGTTTCAGAATACGATTTATGTGTATTCGCACGTTTGCATACGCTTGCCTATCAGTGTTGCCATTTTAGCCGTTTTCCGGCTAGATTTAGCCGGTTGCGATAGCAAACAGCCGGAGAAATTTCGATTTAGCCGGCAGCGGATTTGTTAGCCGTTTTGCAGAAAAAAATTAGCCGTTTTTAGCCGATTTTGCTATTTTCCTTGTTTTCTTAAATTTCAAATATGTATATATGTTTCCATTTTTGACTCAGCGACCCAAAATCTGTTAGAATTGGCTACTGGACTTACCGTGGAGAAAATTTTCATGTCAGGCAGGGTTGCATGAAATTGGGCCGATTTCGCTTATTTTTATTTAAAACGAAGAAGGGATTTTGTTCATAAAATGTTTGTTATAAATGTCTAAATTTTAAGTGTGAAGTTCTATTCGCAAACTTAGAAAATAAGAAATTGTTTCACTGTTAAGACACTTAGGATGCGTTTGTGTTTGGATATAGTGCCAACAAACAGAATAAATATTACATCTAGATATTGTCTTCCCAGATAGCGCATATTCAATTCTGCCTAAATTACAAAACATCGTTTTTGCCCACTCCCAAAGGTTTAAGGTAAGGGAAAAATTGATATTTTGAAGCACTATGTACACATATGTATTTTTTTGAACAAACTTTTTTGCTGAGAACTTATTAAATTCCAAAAAACCGAATGCCAACTTGAATTAAATGAACCAACACTGAAGTGAGTCAAAATGAAAATAAAAGAGCACAAATTTCTATGTAAAGCAAAACTCTCTGGGAATCCTACGAGACATCTGCCGGTCATATGACCGGTCATCTAAATGGGAGATCTGCAGTCTTTTGGCATCATATTTTACATCAGAATTGAAGGGATTTCTGAAAAATCTGACCAGTTCTTTTGTGTAACTGTGATTTTGCATCCCTTGTCAACATATGGCCTCGGTTGATGTTAACTTAAGGTCGTTGTTTTACTGCCTTAAAATTGAAGGGAAATTTTTATAGCGTTTTTATGTGTATTGGTTTCTATTTGAGTGTATTGAGAATCGGTCAGTCTGAAGAGGCCTTGTAGGGAAGACAATAGGTTTGTTCGTCGAAAATCCAGCGAGAATTATCACTCACAATATCAGATAGTAAGAAAAATGCCCCCAAATTCTCTCCCATGTAGAGAAACTTGCAATTTTCTGTACGAACGCAAATTTGCAAGTTTTTCTGCCAGCTAGTGTCCACGGTTGCATTTCAAACAAAAGAAATTTGTATAGAATTTTTAAATTCTTTCAGAGGGGCAAAAAACAGGATCTACGTGTATATATCTTGTCAGTCCGACTTTCTTCAACATACGTTTCAATTTCTTTGTCGGGTTTACTATATCGACTCTGGCTGAGATTGCATTTCGATTAAGAATACAGTTTTTTTTTTGACGAGTCCCTTTCAAATCATTGGAATTAACTAAATTAATTAAGTAAACAAGTATTAACATACATTTTTCATTTTAAAATCGCTCTAGTTTGTAAATTTTTAAATTTAACGAACTCGTTTATTCAAATTATCGTCGACAAAAACTCCAACCATATGCCACAATCATATGTTTTTCCTAATTGCAAATTCTTGCTGGCAAAATTTTTTCCGGCTCGAATTTGTAACTTCTCTCCAAGAAACAGTCTTTTTACTCGTGATTTATTTAAATAAAACATGTGAAATTTAGTTGCAACATTTTAGCCGTTTTTAGCCGGTTTTATTTGCCAATTTAGCCGGTTCGTCCAAAAAGTTCTGGCAACACTGTTGCCTATTCATATTATAGTCAGCCCTTGAGAAGAGTGCATGCATAAATACATATGTACATACATATTGAAGATGTTTACATTTTAAATTGCTTCTTGAGAGTAGAACACTCTAAGATAAGGAAGGGCAACTTGTTAATGCGTATGTATGTATGGTGGTTCAAAAATGCATGTGAAAAAGTAAAGTCGGAATTTTTATGGTCTCACTCCCTAGGATTATTCTATACCGAAAAATATATACCCCTATTTTTTATTTTGAAATCAAAAATCATTTAGAGGTCGCTCAAATCGGCCAAAGTTTTCCATGTATTTTATATGGGGAAAAAGTAACTTTTCGTAGAAATGGCATAGAATTCTTAAAAATCAATATTTTTCTATCTTAAACTCTGTTTATCTGCAGGAGATTCCCAATAATAATACCCGATTGTTTATTTAATCATTTTTTCATCGCAACTATAATTTATAGGTCCGCCATAAACCCACAAAAACCCCGACAAATGCAAGGAGGGGACCAATAAAAAATCATTAGGATTAAAAAATGCTTAAATAAGCATTTGGATATTATTATTGAGAGTCTCCTGAAGACAACAAGAGTTTTCCGATCGAAAAATATTTATTTTCAAGAATTCTATACCATTTCTACGAAAAATTGTTTTTTCCTCATATAAAAATACAAGGAAAACTTTGAGCGCTTTGAGCGACCTCTAAATTTTAGATATAGAACAATATAGAACAATCCTAGGGGGTGAGAGCATTACAATTCCGACTTTACTGTTTTTGGACCACCCTAATGGACATACATATGTGCAGATCGCACTTCAGCTTAACCCTTTCCCTGCATTTGTACAATATATTGTACATTTAATTTTTTGTAACATTGGAAGCGTGCTACTAAAAATCTTATTAATGTTTTTGAAAACAAATTAAACTTTATGAAGTCTTGGAATGTCTCGAATAGTTTACGTAAATTTCAAAATCGAAAACGTTTCAAAAATATTTTTACAATTTAGTTTAAAAGTATACCATTTTATAAAATTCCAGTGACATGTAAGTTGTGGTATTTTCCTGTACAAAAAATACGTGAAAGTCAAGTAAAATCGCTAATAAAAACACATNCTTGGAATGTCTCGAATAGTTTACGTAAATTTCAAAATCGAAAACGTTTCAAAAATATTTTTACAATTTAGTTTAAAAGTATACCATTTTATAAAATTCCAGTGACATGTAAGTTGTGGTATTTTCCTGTACAAAAAATACGTGAAAGTCAAGTAAAATCGCTAATAAAAACACATAGTATGGAAATATAAAAAGCATTTCATCATATAAAAATGCTTAAGTTAAACTATCATGATTTAAAATATTTTTCCCGAGTAGTAAAAAAAAAATTTACAATATATTGTACATTTGCACTGAAAGGCTGTAAGTGTCTTGTACAATATATTGTACAAACGTCCGCAAAGGTTGCAGTTTTACAGGCAATTCGGGTGGTTTTTGCCGTGGTTTTTGAAGAGCTTGTGCGCTGTTGTTGCAGTAAAGGGTAGATTTTTGATTTCTTGATCTACTGAAGGCAGGACAAATGCTATCACGTCACCTACAGTAAACGTACCACAGTCTTTCACACTTCCTATCATTTTTCCAATTATTATTTAAAGTCCGTCCCTGAGATTAAGGACTTGGGAGTAATTTTTGACAGAAAATTTACATTCAGCAATCATATTAACTACATTGTCTCAAAGTCCTATGCAATGTTGGCATTTGTGCGACGGAACAGTTCCGAATTCTCTGACCCGTATACAATTAAATTGCTTTTCACTACCCTTGTTAGATCTAGGTTAGAGTACGCCTCATTTATCTGGAGGCCATATCATGCATGTTACGTTAACCGCATTGAAAAAGTTCAAAAGGTGTTTATCAGGTTTGCTCTTCGAACCTTGCATTTTAATGAACCTATTCCTTCGTATCTTGCTAGATGTAAGCTCATTAATTTAAAATCGCTGGAAAGTAGGAGATCGATTCTGTCACTATCTTTTGTATTTGATATTATTTCTGGACGGGTGGACTGTGCCCCCCTCCTTGAACGTATTCGTTTTAATGCCCCACTTAGAAATTTACGTCATTTTGAGTCATTTCCTATAGGCCCGGTAAAAACAGTTTATGCATTAAACGCTCCTATAACAAAAGCTCTATGCGATCTTAATCACATCGAAAATTGTATTCATATTGATTTTACAGCTTGTAAACGACTTTTTGAATTTGTTATCTTCTATTTTAGATTAATTTTGTAAATTTACTTTACTTTTCTTTTTAATAGTCTGTAAGAATATTTGATGTATTCATTGGCTAAATTAAACAAATAAACAAATAAAAGAGCGTAAAATTGCTGGCTTATGCCGATGACACTAACATGACAGGTAAGAAAAATCGCGATGTCTGTTCTGCCTTTTCTAAGTTAGACAAGGAAGCAAAGCGAATGGGTCTGGTGGTAAACGAGGACAGGACGAAGTATCTCCTGTCATCAAACAAACAATCAGCACATTCGCGCCTTGGCACCCACATCACTGTTGACAGTTATAACCGTAAGAAAACCAAACTCTATAAGTCACTCATGACGGTATATGGCGCAGAAGCATGGACAATGCCAACATCCGATGAGGTGGCTCCTGGAGTATTCGGGAGGAAGATTTTGGGGACGATTTACGGGCCTTTTCGCGTTGGCGACGGCGAGTATCGCAGACGATGGAACGATGAGCTGTATGAGCTTTACAACGACATGGGCATAGTGCAACGAATTAAAATACAGCGGCTCCACTGGCTTGACACCGACGCACCAGCTCTGAAAGTATTCTGGCTTCACTTGGTATTTCCAATTGGCGTCAGTTGGCACAGAAGAGAAACGACGGACGCTTTGGCGGTTACAGCGCCAAATAAGAGAAGAAGAAGAGAATAGATCCATAACCTTATCAGTCACACAGTGTTTTAATCCCGAAGAAATCTTTTACGGTGGTACCGAGAGGGGAACGGTACATGATGGTAGGAAGTTTAGTTTGGGTTAAAGTCTCACAATGCCGGGGTTAGGCTTTCGATGCTTCCTCCTCGTAAAATAAACATGCGCAGTAAAAATTTAACTATTTAAATCGACGAATAGTTTTGTATCAACTTTTGTGAACTTCTGTTTATGTGTTTTTGTACAACATATTCGCACTGGGAAAATAGGTAAGCACCTTACGAGGTAAGCCACGTTTTCTTTCAGTTTTTAGTACCAAAATTGTCATCATGGCCAATGTCATCTACTAATATAGCGCAAAATGAACACCTCCGGCGACAAATTACATTGTCAGTTGCAAAATAACGTGCAGCCGAAATTATTTCCAAGCACCGAACTACTCTGAGCGACTGCTCTGCATTACACGTAACTTACTTTGTAAAGCGGCTCAGAAGTATGTCTGATACCAAATGTACATTCTAAATTCCTACCTACATAAGTCGGCCACGTCTTTGTTAAAGTAAGGGAGATTCGTCAGTGACGTGGTAAGGACAGCCGGGTGAAGTGTAAGTTGCTGGCAAGGTATTGCCCTTCACCTGGCGGTCCTTACCACTTCCCTGCCGAATCTCCATTACTTTAACTAAGACGTGGCCGCCTTATGTAAGTAGGAATTAAGAATGTACATTTGGTATCAGACATACCTCTGAGCCGCTTTACAAAGTAAGTTACGCGTATTGCAGAGCAGTCGCTCGGAGTAGTTCGGTGCTTGGAAATAATTTCGGCTGCACATTATTTTGCAACTGACAACGTAATTTGTCGCCGGAGGTGTTCATTTTGCGCTATATTCTATTGAAGAGCGATCTCGCCAGGATATTTGGCAATACATTGAGGAAATCGCCTGTGGCTCAGATGCTGATTCCAGTTTTTGTAGTGATGTGAATAGCCAAACGATGTGCAGACAAGGCAGCGATCGAACAAGAAAAAAGCAACGATTTAGAAATGGAGAAATATTTATAGCTGCCTCTTATACCCAGACATGAAGATCCTTTAATTTGGTGGAATCATAGTCGCATAGATTATCCAAATCTGCTTACACTGGCAATGAAGTATCTCTGCACACCACCTTCCTCAATGGACTCAAAAAAAGAGTTTAGTGCATCGAGTAGCATTTTTGTTTAAAATATAAATTGGTTGTTTCCCGATAATGCGGAAATGCCTCTTTTCATAATGAAAAATATATAAATTTTTAAATTACTAATTAGATATTAATAAATTTGATCATAAAAATAAATAAAATATTCTGAACCAGATTTTTAAATTAAATCTCTTATAATCAAATCCGGAAATCCGGCCGGATTTTAGACAGTATCAGGCCGGATAGTCGGATAAAAAAACCGACCGGATAACCCGGATTCCGGATATCTACCGGATTCCCGGCACATCCCAACTTTAAAACAAAACATTCGCAAAATAAACTTGAACAATATATGTATCATATTTTGTCTTTTGGCAGAAAAGAAAATTTGAAATGAAAAAAACCACGCCAAAAATGTGTACTTTCAAAACTAAAATGAAACATTTTAGGATATTGTTCCCACAAATTACAGTGCGACAATATTTTAATCCAGAAAAGTGATCGAAACACTTTTAAAATAAAAACGAAAATTTCAATCAATTAAACGCAAGAAATGTTTCAAACGAAAACGTTTTGTATTACATTTTCAAAGCTACTTATTAAACTGAAAAAATTTTCATATAATTGCATTATTTGTCGGAAAAACTTTGTGCGGATGCTTCAAGCTAAATACTTCTTCAGCAAAAGGACACTGAAATATAACATAGGGACTCTAGCCAATAAAAGGGACGTTGCTGATACGGGGCACTTTTTTGATTAGAAAAAGCTTTGGTTAGAGATACTTACAAAAACAAATTCTAATCTGTAATTTAATAAAAATTTTTAATTTGTCATGGATCTAACTAGCGTGAGTCTAAATTAGCCGGGCATCTTTGGAGGAAAAGCCAGAGCATGTATTTTCATTATTAATTTTTGTTACTAATTTAAAATATGTATATCTATATATATGTTTTTAAATATTAAATGCCTCTGCTTAATCCAAAGAGAAAATTTAAAACGCAGAGAGTCTCATCTGTATACGGGGTGTCCCAGAAGTAACGTGCCAAACTTTAGGGGAAGGTAGGTGGGGTGTGAACTCCCTGATAAACAAAAAAATTTCAGGTAAAGGTGTCACCGTTTTTGAAATATTTACATTTTTTTCAATTAAAAAAAATCGTGCCTTTTCATGTATTTTCTTTAACTGCATCTACAAACCAGGCTATACTTACCATACTCAAATGCAAGGTAGTTAAAATATATTAAAGAACCATCATAAAATTAGGACTATTTTGGGATTTTTAACTTTTTGATATTTTCTTCCGCAACTCTCTGGTGAATAAAATGTACTGAGCTATAACTTTACATTACATAAAAAATTTCTCATTTAATAAAGATTTTAGAATGGTGCCGCTCTTACTGTTTCGAATAGAAGAAAAAGTTATAGCCGCTTTTGTGAGCAAAGGACTGAGACACGCTAGAATGTATTTAATAGATTTAAATTTAAGTTGCTCTTAATACCGACCAATGACATGCCAAATAGTACAAAGGTACATTATTACCTCGTCTGACATTATTTTATGTTACTTACCGGAATTAGTGAAAGTGGATTTTGTGAAATTGGACCCTTCGGACATTGTGTTATTAATACTATGATAGAGAACGCGCAGTATACGTCGCATGAATATGAGGATATTCACCTAATTTACGGTGAAGCTTGCTGTAATGCCAGATCTGCTCAAAGGCTCTATGCAGAGCGATACCCCAATCGTCGGCATCCGGGTCGTGAAGTATTCGCCCGGACCCATAGAAAAATATATGAAGGAAGGTAATTCTTACCGGCCGCTGGGGTGTAGTGGTAAGCAGTGCGCGCTTTCACTCATTAGCACCTGGGTTCAAGCCCTGGTCAAAGCAACATCGCAAAAAAAATATAGAAAAAATGTTTTCTCTTAACAGCGGTCTCCCTCGGAGGGCAATGGTAAACGTCCGAGTGTATTTCTGCCATGAAAAGCAGATTCTCATAAAAATACAATCGCCGTTCGGAGTCGGCGAGTGCATGAATCAGACCCCAACTTTTTTAATAAAATAATTTGGAGCGATGAATCATCATGTAAACGTGATAGTTATTTTAATTTACATAACCTTCACTGTTGGTAGATAGACAATCCTTACGAAATGAGACAAGATCGTTCGCAGTACCGGTACAAAATAAATTCATGGTGCGGTATTTTTAATTGTCAGATATTGGGACCTGTTGAACCGCCACCAACGCTCAACTCTCACAGTTATTTAGAGTTCCTTCAGGAACGGCTTCCAACTCTTTTAGAAGATGTACCCTTAACCCTGCGGCGAAGACTATGGCTGCAAAGTGACGGGTGCCCTGCTCACTACGGGCGTGAAGTAAGAGCTCATTTAGACGAAACTTATCCTCGCCGATGGATTGGACGATACGGGCCAATCACGTGGCCCGCTAGATCGCCAGACCTGAATCCATTAGATTTTTTCTACTGGGGCTGTCTTAAGGACAAAATTTATTCAAAAACAATTCAAAACGAAGAGCATTTGCGGGAACAAATNCATTTTTTCTTCTGGGGCTGTCTTAAGGACACAATTTATTCAAAAACAATTCAAAACGAAGAGCATTTGCGGGAACAAATAAATGGAGCTGCTGCTGAGATAGCCCAATTGAGTTTAAGATCTCTAAAAGCGTCTTTTCTTAAAAGGTGCCGAGCTTGTATTAGAGTAGAAGGTCGCCAATTTGAGCATATTTTATCAATAAATGAATAAATTTTTCTTCAAACAACTCATGTATATTTTATTTCACGTGAACCCATCCTTCACAAAAAATATTGATAGATATAGCCCTTGTTATAGACTCTAGTCCGAATTCCGGTAAGTAACATAAAATAATGTCAGGAGCAGGTTATAATGTACCTTTGTACTATTCAGCATGTCATTGGTCGGTAAAAAGAGCAACTTAAATTTAAATCTATTAAATACATTCTAGCGTGTCTCAGTCCTTTGCCCACAAAAGCGGCTATAACTTTTTTTTTCTATTCGAAACATTAAGAGTGGCACCTCTCTGAAATCTTTATTAAATAAGCAATTTTTTTATATAATGTAAAGTTATAGCTCAGTACATTTTTTTCCACCAGAGATATTCAAAGTTGGGAAAGAAAATATCAAAAAGTAAAAATTAAAATCACAAAATAGTCATAATTTTATGATGGTTCCTTAATATATTTTAACTACATTGCATTTGAGTATGGAGAGGCAACTATCTGGAAGTATTTTACATAAAAANAACTATCTGGAAGTATTTTACATAAAAATTTACTAAGTATAGCCTGGTTTATAGATGCAGTTAAAGAAAATACATGAAAAAGTACGATTTTTTTAATTTAAAAAAAATGTAAATATTTCAAAAACGGTGACACTTTTACATGAAATTTTTTTGTTTATCAGGGAGCTCACCCCACCCCAAATACAGTGAAACCTCTCCTAACGGACACCTCTATTAGACGGACATCTCCCTTGGGCGGACATTTTTTCCTATACCAAGTTTTAAGTATAAATTTCGGAACAAATTACTCTCTCTTAAGCGGACACTCTCTTGGCCGGACGCGGACAGTTATTTTGCATAAAATTTACACAAAAAACTCTATTGAGCGGACGCGAACCTCTTATCAACGGACATTAAGATTTCTTTTCATAACAAATCAAACAAAAACCTCCATTGAGCGGACGCGAACTCCTCATAGGCGGACTACTAAATGGAAAAAGGGGACTTCCCGCATAAAATGTGATTGTTATGCACACATTTAGTTTGGTTTGCGCAGTGGTTTAGGTTCGTTATTTGAATTACCAGAAACCCTTGGAGAATCCAATTCCAATTCTGATGAATTTATAACAATAGATAATAATAAATACATGGACCGAAAATTTAGATTTCTGGTTGGATTTTGTTACTGATAAAAACATGAAAACTATTGATGAAAAAGGTACTGACACTGAAAAAATTTAAAATTAAACTTACGTCAATCGACAATTTCCCAATTTTTTATGTAATGAATCTATGGTTTTATGTAGTTTATGGACTGAAATGTAATATTTATTTTTATTTTGTTATTACTTAATATGTACTTACGCACATAAGTGAAATATGCACTTTTGAAAAAATACATGCACATTTTTGTTTGAACGATGTAATATCAATATCTTTTATTCAAATAAGAAATAGTGACTATTCAATTAATTAAAATATTAAAAAGTACTAAAATAAGCTTCCCTTCCATTGAGCGGACACCTCTCTTGGGCGGACAAAAAATGACTGACGGTGAGTGTCCGCCCAAGGGAGGTTTCACTGTACTTGGTTCAATTCTACTAATATTATAAATATAAAGATGTGAAATTTTTGTGTGTTTGGATGTTTGGAAAACTATCACGCGGAAACGACTTAACGGATTTGCATGGAATTTTGTGCACAGATAGCTTATGACCTACACTATAGCACAGTTGCCACCTGTTAAAAAAGTTTAATTAATTTAATTCGCGGAAATGACTGAATTGACTTGCATGAAATTTTGCACACAAATAGCTTATGACCTACACTGGAAAATAGGCTACCTTTTTAAGAGGTTCCACCTACTAAAAAGTTTAATTATATTAATACGTGGAAACGACTGAACTTATTTGCATTTTGAACACAGAGAGCTTATGACCTACATTGGAAAATACGCTGATGCTTTTTAATTTCGACCAAACTCAAATACATGGTTTGTTGGTCCAAATAATGAGACACGTATTTTGTCTTTTGGCTCGGAAAAAATTTTCGACCGAATTAAACGTGATTTTGTTTTTCAGGCAAAAATCGATTATTCGAATTGACAGTGAGATTTTTTTTTTTAAATGCCCATAACTTTGTCAAAATTTAATAGATTCCAACAATGTTGTTACTCAAATGTCAGTAATTCTTGTCACTTCAAGATAGAATGATATAATTATTGGTTTTCATTATTTAAAATTTTTTATTTAACAATAAACAAAAAGTGCAATTTTTTTTTATTTAATTTCTCAAAAAGTGTAATTTTTTTCTCTCAAACTTTTTCACCAGGAAAGAGGCACTTTGAACTACAATCAACCCAAATCTCTAATAGCGAAGATTTTTTTTTCTGAGTTATGATTTTTTTAGCAAATATACCTTTTTGTGGTACATACTACAATATTCTTATATTGTTTAACTAAATGGAACATATGTTGTAATATATCAGCAAAAAGTACAGCCGTGATAATTTTTTGTGTATCAAATAAATATTAGAACACACTTTCCACCATACAGTTTCGAAATACAAAATCACATTTTCCCGCTTTACGAATAATCGATTTTTGCCTGAGAAACAAAATCGCGTTTAATTCGGCCGACAAATTTTTCAGAGCCAAAAGAAAAAATACGTTTCTCATTATTTGGACCAACAAACAATGTATTTGAGTTTGGTCGAAATTAAAAATCATGCTCGTACCTGACCGGTTGTCTGGAAATGGAAAGCATCGGCTACTTTTTAAAAAGTAGTCACCTGCTAAATAAGTTTAGTTATGTTAATACGCGGAATTGACTGAATTCATTTGCATGAAAGTTTGCACACAGATAGAACATGCAAAATATGATTGCAAAATAAACTAATTTTTTAAGAGTTGCCACCTGTTTGAAATGAAATTTTGCACATAGATGGTTTATGACCTAGATTGAAAAATGGACTACTTACTTAACCGGTTTCCCGATCAGAACGAAATTTGGTACACTTACTACAGATTTCACAAGGATTCACAAGACTGAAAGTACTTCTGATAACTCAAGGCCTCTCCCATTCAAATTGCAATTTTCATAATAAATACATATCTCTGGAAGTA
The DNA here is from genome assembly GCF_001687245.7 of Rhagoletis zephyria. NCBI lineage: Eukaryota > Metazoa > Arthropoda > Insecta > Diptera > Tephritidae > Rhagoletis > Rhagoletis zephyria. Next base: position 6,801 of record NW_016163474.1, on the reverse strand, counting down.
TTTGTGGGAGAGAACTGGCACTTGGTATGGAGATATGTATGTGAAATCAAATTCATACTCAGAGAAAACTGGACCTTTTTAGAAAAGAGGCGTAGCACCTCCCGCACTGACTGAAAGTTTCATATTGCATATCTCTGCAAATACATATTTGGGGTAAAGTACCCAAGCTTGGTATGGAAATACATATGTATGTATGTATGTGAAACTAGTCCCATACTCATGGAGAAAAATTAGAGTTATTGGACAAGGTGGTGTGGCAACTCCCATGCAAATTTATTTTTCTATGCTGCTTATCTCTGGAGGTGTTTATTGCAGAGGACTGGAACTTGGCACCGAGATGTGTATACAAAATTAATTCCATACTCTCTAGAGGTGTTCATGGTAGAGTACTGGGACTTGGTTATGGGGTATATAAAATCCGTTCGAAACTCATAGAAGAAAATAAGGGTTATAAGAAAAAGAGGCGTGGCACTTCCCGTACAAATTAACTTTTTCTTGCCACATATCCCTGGAAGTGTTTGTGGAAGAATACTGGAACTTGGTATAGAGTTGTGTGTAAAAAATGTATCAATTGCTCATGGAAAAAATGTGAGTTATTAATAATAATAATAAAATTATAGTTTAAAAAACTAAAACCTCGCTATTAAAGTTTCCATTCGTACTGTCATCAGGTTACTTTAAGAATGGAGGTTTAAAGCAATTCCCATTCGTATTCTCATCAGGTACGTAACTTGAGAATGGAAATCGCTGCATCTTTTAGGCGCATCCATATTATATACATGTCTATTCTGCGCTGGTAATAACAAATTTGTAACCGGTAAATAAAGTTCCTTCAGTTTTTAAAACTTTTTCGCATTCTTTGTACTCTTGTAACCGTTAAATTTTGTTACCATCTCATAAGCTGGTAACAAAATATTGCCCCGTGAAATATGCAATGCCAGAATTTCCACAATTCTTCATAGCTGAATTGCTGAATATTTTAACTGCATTACCAATGTACATACTTACCCCCCTATTCTAACAACGTTACAAAATTAAGTGCTTCACTATTGTGATTTATACTGCGCTTCAAAGTATGCCGCTAAAGCAAACATGCCGCCACAAAATAAAATTTAAAATCTTTGTGCATTCTTACGCACTTAAAATTTATTTTTTGTGGCATATTTTCAGGCGCAGTAGAAATCACAATAGTGATGCGCTTGGTTTTATGACTTTGTTAGAATAGGGGGGTTAGAATCGCGGTGACAATAAATGGTAACATTTTTTGGTAATGAAATTTTCCGGTTACAAAATCTTCGGTAACGTGCAGATTAGATCTGATATTTATGTACATCCCGAGCTAATAAAATCGAGGTAAAAAAGGACGCATGTTGCCTCTCTTACGTGCTAAAACTTTCTTAATACATATCTCTGGAAGGATAGAAAATCTCTGAAAATATTTTAAATTTGTTATGGAGGATTATTTTATAAGTGCCGTACTGACAGAAAAAATTTCATTTAATGGAAAAGGGAGAACCGGCTTCGGCCTTATACTCTAAAGCTCTCATGATGCATACATACATACCTCATGATGCATTTAGCTACAGTACTAAGAAGTGGTATTTTATCAAAGCCAGGTTACTAAATTTGATTTGGTAATATTAGAACCCGCCGTGGCACCTCCCCTGGAACCATTTTAAGGTAAACCTAGAGGGTTTGATATCTTTCGTATGAATAGCGTGCGGACGAGATTTTATAATTTCATAGTTTTAAACGGCCTAAATTCCATAACTCGCTAAAAAAATATGTAGCTATAACAAACTGGGCACAGAAATAAAATATAACATCATTAAATTATTTTTCATCTTAATATATAAAAATTCCGTGTCACTGTGTTCGTTTGCGCTAATCTCCGAAACCGCTTAACCGATTTCAATGAAATTGTGTGTGTGTGTGTAAAAAAAAGATAGGATAGTTTTGAACCCGAGAAAAAATATTTTTTTTTTCGTCGAAATTTTTTCTATGCTTTTCGCAACGTTCTTAAATATCCCGTGTCGTTATGTTCGTTTACGCTAACTAAGTACAAACTGTCCATATCCGAAGCGAGAGTTTTTCAATGTTATGCTTATGTTGGGTAGAAATAGGTAGGATAGCAACAAAATAACGTCGTATGTATTTATACATACTAGAGTTCCAGTTACTGTCGAAATTCGACAGTTTTTCTAGTTTTAGAAGCCTTGGAGAGGTTTTCTAACTTAACACGTAGCGATACTTATACGGTACAAATTAACTAACCGGAAAATCTTTTGCTAAAACGTAACTAATGTTTTTTTTATCTGAGAAGGTCTTTGGAGGACTTCGGCAGGACTTGGAATTGACCCGATACATTCAAGTTTATCGATAAATTTCGATGATTTGATACATATCGATAGTTCGATGAATTTCAAGAACACTAAAATTCGATAACTCAACAAAATTCGTTAACTCGACCAATTTCGATAACTGTGAAATTCGATGGCTCGATAAATTTCGATAACTCAAAAATGTAAAAACTTTGGATGCCTTTATAAATTTTTACTTTTGACATCTCCACATTTTTCGAAAACTATCTAAACATTTTGATAACTCGTTACACTCTGTTAAGACGATTAAATTCGATAAGCAGTGATAAATCGATAAGCTTATATAACGTTGAAATTTCTATAAATCGATATATTTTGAAAATTCCATAAATTTTGCTTTGATGAACCAACCAATTTCAGTAGATCAATAATTATCGATAACTCTGTAAGTTGAAAGAACTCCATGCATTACGACTCCTCGATATATTTTGTTAAGTCTATAAATAATGATAATTCAATAAATATCGATAACTTGATACATTTCTTTAACTTGACAAATTTCGTTAATCCCACACGTTTTTATAGCTCGATAACTATCCGTAAATTTGGACAACTAAGTTTCTGTGTCTATAAATTTCGACAACTCAGTAAACATTGATCAGTTTGAATAATTCGATACGTTGTGATAACTTAATAAGCATGGATAAATTTCGATAATTATAAACTTCGATGATTCGATTAAATTCAGTAACCTTTATGGCTGATTTTATTTCGATTCCTATCTTTTAACCTAATTCTTATGTATTTCTCATTGTCTCCATTTTCGCCTTTATCCCAATTTTCGTCTTTATCTTCACTTTTGCCCTTTTTTTGTCTTCATCGTTATCACTTGTTTCTTCATCTTCATACTTATCTTTATTTCAAAGGTGAATTTCAAATACGAAGTAAGACAAAATGCGAAACAGCTTAAATTGAACAGGTTGCAAAAACAACCATACACATATATGGAAATTTTTAAACGACGATTTTCAACCAATTTCGAAACTATAAAAACTCTCCTCATCTACAGAAAATTACCTTTCCAACGGTGTTTTTGGTTTTGAAATCGGTAACTTTACCTTGGTCTTCATCTTTGTTTTTGTCTTTCACATCTTTGCTTATATCCATTTTCTTTTTCTATTCACGTAGATGAGATGTGGTGCGATGACGTGATTTTATGTGATATGATAGGATGTATGTCCTGTGTTGTCATATCCTCTGATGTCATGTCATATGATGTCATACCATATGATGTCATATCATGTGATGCCACGTCATGTAATGCCATGTCATATCATACGATGATATATCATGTGATGTCAAGTCATGTGATGTCATGCCATAAAATGTGATGTCATATCATATGATATCACGTCACGTGATATCGTATGATGTGATATCATATTATGTGATGTAATGTCATGTGATTTCTCTTCATATCATGTGATATAATGTGATGTGATGTGATCACATTCCATGTTCTGATTATTGTATGGATAACCCTGTTGATAACTGTGCCGATAAAAATACCGATAACAATATCCATAAACATATAGAAAAATACGATTGCAAAATCGATTAATTCATCGATAAATATAACAATCATCAGTATCGATTATTGTACATATCTATAACAATATAAATCAATTATTTAATCGATTATTATACCGATAACAATATCCATTATTGTATCGATAACAGTATAGGTTATTATATTGATTATTGTATCGATTACAATAGCTGTTATTTAATCAATACCAGTATCAATAACAACATCGATTATTTTATCGATAGCAATGTCGAATATTATATCGATAAAAATATCGGGTTTTATATCGATAACAATATCGATCTTCATCCTCATCCTTTTCTTCATATTTATCTTTATTTTTGCATATTC
>NW_016163474.1:0-2137 GCF_001687245.7 Rhagoletis zephyria | reverse complement strand
AAAATGCTTAAAATCGGACAATAACCACGCCCACATCCCACATAACGGTAATTTAGAGAAATACAAAATCTTCGATAAATCAGTAAATATTAAAGCTAATTTATTCAAAATTTATGCTTGCAACATTTCTTTACCAAAAAATACGTTTATGATAAAATTTTGGAAAAGGGGCGTGGCACCGCCCACTTATGATCACATATATGTATATCGGTAACCGTTATACCAATTTGTACTAAACTCGGTATGGTTATTGTGCTTGCCACATAAAAGCAAAGCGTTGAAAATTATTGAAATCGGACTAAAATTACGGCCGCTTTTCATATAACGGTATATTTCAGAAATGCTTGAAACTTCAATATTTCGAAATTTAAGGACGCTTACCATGCAGCGGTGGCTTTCGGAAAGGTGGAAAAATATATTTAATACTTGCGCCGGGTATTTAATGTTCGGCTGCGCCCGAACTTAGACTTTCTTTACTGTTTCTTATGTATTTTGTTTGTGTAACGCTATCTTACACAAACAAAATCCTTAAGAAAAAAATACATAAGAAAAAATTACGGGAAACCGAATACCGAGCTCGGTGTGAAGAGCCATATTGTTTCTTACCGAACATACCGAGTACCAAGCTTTGGTGTGAATACCCATAATATCTACGATGCATGTAACCTGCCTACATATGTATCTGTGTGTAGGGGTACAACGTCTGCCCGGGCTTACTAGTATTTGTATAAAAACGTGGGGTGAATCCAGCGCACATAGGGGTATTTGGCCGATGAAAATTTCAACTCATAATGTTTAAGAAATGACGTGTTACGATATTTAAAACTATAAATGTTTTAAATCAAGTAAATAGAGGGGGAGGCTGTCCAAGTATTCCACCAAAACAACGAAAATAAAGTTGCTTAAAGTTTGACATCGATAGACTCCATGTTATCGGGGTCCGATTGTAGAAGCATTGATACCTACGTGTTCGTTTCGGCGAGAAGAAGGTTTATATCTAGGTTAGAACATAAAAAGGGTTGCCACCTGCTAAAAAATTAAATGCAATTAAGTTAAATGAATTACTACATTATGGGTATCAATCGAGATGGTTTTGAGAAGGCTTTATTTCTAAACACCATGTGGGAGGATTGACATCTGTTTANCGTGTAATCGATTGCGTCAAGGATTACGATTACTTTAATCGCAATTTCAAAAATGTTTAAATTAGGATTGGGGTAAGTAATCCTTCATAGAAGGCACTAAGATTACGATTACAGTAATCGTAATTTTAACTTTTTTTAAATTACGATTACTGTAATCGTAGTCTAAGTTCATTCGAACGAACTTGGATTACGATTACAGTAATCGTAATTTTAACTTTCTTTAAATTACGATTACTGTAATCGTAATCTGAGTTCGTTCGATGAAGGATTACTGTAATCGCAATCTTGTTTTTTAGCTTGTTGGGANCACCTGTTTAAAAATTTAATTCAGTGTATATAATAGGTTAAATTAATTATAAAAATATGTCAAAAAATGTAAATCAATTAATTTCAATGAATTACTACGCTAAGGGTATCATCCAAAATGGCTTTGAAAGGCTTAATTTTCAACTACATACATTTAGTAGGATTGCTACTTGTTTAAAAAATCAAACTCAAAATAACATATGATTAGAAAAACCACTCAATGGACCAACCATTACAGTGGTCAAAATAATAATAGCCGCACCACATTTAGACAAGTTTTAATATATTATTTTTGCTGATATTTAATTTTCTTTATATTTTCATAAAAACATAGTTCATTCTTTAACAAAACCCTTGTAAACCCAAGTTTCGAACTTTGTGCAATATAAAAAAAAAATCAACAAACTTTCGCAAAAATTTCTAACTTTTTTTTAAATATTTTTATTGAGCTTTGTACCACGATTGTTTATTAGGAAAAATTGAAAAAGCAACAAAGTCTAAGGGGTAGAAGTTATAGCAGCTATTTCGGAGGTCACCACATCTCCGCATCAGACTTATTTTTTCTAGACTTCAGCAGGAATCGAACCTGGAGAGGTTTTCTAACTTAACACATAGCGATACTTATACTCTACAAATTGACTAACCGGAAAATCTTTTGCTAAAACGTAACTAATGTTTTTTTTTTT
>NW_016163473.1:35304-36364 GCF_001687245.7 Rhagoletis zephyria | reverse complement strand
GGTGGACTCTGTATATCAGGATATCAACAGCATTGACGAGTGCCGTGATTTGTGTTTGAATTCACCATACAGGTAAGATTTCTTCGGTTTAATTCCAAATAAGGATGATGTAAATAATTTTTTTAAGCAAAGGCTACCACGTAGTTAGGGAGTTTATAAAATTAAAAACAAAGCCATAAATTAACTAAACAGTTACACGTTGTGCGACAACTCTTTGTTTGAGTCCGTGTGGCACTAAGTTATCGACTTTCTGCGCCATACCTACAAATGGCTTTCAGTTGCCAAGAATGCCTTCGTCCAAAAATACCTCCGATTCGGCGGTTACAAGCGTTGATGATATTTCTTTGGGTTCCTTGTCGGTTGTGCCAAAATAACCCACTGAACCAGTACTCACTAGTTGAAATGGATAGCACATGCTCTCAGTAAGCCTATGTTACACTTTTCTTTAGATAGAATGGAAGGCAAAATACCCACCGATGGAGTTTAGTAAGCATAATATAGTTTATCAAAGTCGTCATAAAAAAATATGTTATTTACTGTAAATGTGTTTAAATGGTGACAATTTAATGTGAAGGTGGCTGCAACATTTACCGGCATGCTAAACGCTGCTGGCGTCTTCTGTACTATTTTAAGCGCCCTTTATATTTATATCACAGCTAGTTTGTAAAGTTCGAATATTAAGTGTGTATCATCCAGCAAAAAAAACTTAACCATTAGGAACAAAAAAAAAAACGGGAAAGTTTTGTTTCTAATAGCGGTCGCCCCTCGGTAGGCAATTTCCAACTTCCGAGTGTATTTCTGTCATGAAAAATAGCTTCTTGTAAAAATAGAATCGCCGTTCGGAGTCAGCGTAAAACTGTAGGTCCCGCCTTCAAATCCAAAAGTTCTAACTTACCCGTTCAAACCTGAAAAAAAATCTCCGAAAAAAAGCGAATGCTTACTAGTTGTAGATTATATACCCTTAGAATATAATTGTACCTTTGACTGTGTCCCCTATTTTACACCACGTTGTGCTTCTTCATTCCAGATGTCATTCTTATGACTACAATGATACCGGCGA
>NW_016163473.1:0-35204 GCF_001687245.7 Rhagoletis zephyria | reverse complement strand
ATATTGAAGCTAATTTATTCAAAATTGATGCTTGCAACAATTCTTTACCAAGAAATACGTTTATGATAAAATTTTGGAAAATGGGCGTGGCCCCGCCCACTTATGATCACTATATGTATCTCGCTAACCGTTCTAGCAATTTGTACCAAGCTCGGTATGGTTATTGTGCTTGCCACATAAAAGCAAACCGTTGAAAATTGTTGAAATCGGACTAAAATTGAGGCCGCTTTTCATATAACGGTAAATTTCAGATATGCTTGAAATTTCAATATTTCGAAATTTAAGGACGCTAATTTACTTAAAATGTATACACCCCGGCTTATCATGTAGCGGTAGCTTTCGGAAAGGTGGAAAACATATATTTAATACTTGCGCCGGGTATTTAATGTTCGGCTCCGCCCGAACTTAGACTTTCTTACTTGTTTTCATTATTATGCGGCAACACAATTTTCATAGCAGAAGTGTAGCTTTTTTGCACATTACATAATAACGCGTAATAACCCAATTTACTATAAGAGAAAATCGGTGTTCACATCACATGTGTTTGTAATACATATGCATATGATATGCAAACTTTTTTCTTGATTCTAATACATTCAATTCGTAACACATGCATTCTGTTATTTCAGCGTCTAGTTTGTAGATGCATATGCTTCACTCTAGTTTGCTTACCAACCAAACTCATGACATTCTTCTTGTTTTCTAATTTTACCCCGTTCTTCTCTCTATTTATTGCAGTTATGTTCTCTCGGCGCCAACTAAATTACTTGACACGCTGCCCGGCATACTGATGCTGACTGATTGCTTAGAGGCATGCCAGGTGAACGAATCATGCAGTGCAGTTAATTACGAGACCGGTCTCTGTGTTTTATTCAAAACTACCGCTGATATATTGCCAGGTAAGTGGGTAAGCGGATTCTGCGGCACCAACGCCGCAGCGTCGCCAACGTCATAATATTTATAAATGTGGCTTTTACATATTGTACATATGTATGTATGTATATGCATGCATTAGCATGTATGTACATAAGTGCAGCTTAGCGGTACAGCGGTATATTGTAGGCCGTCAAACTGGTATATTTGTAGCGCATTCTAGTGTGATCACTGTGCGCCCGCGAGTGCCATGCAATCGATAGTTCAAGAGAATGCGCAAAGTATTGCATTTCATCGTAGTAAAACGAAACAGAAAAAATACTGGGAAAAAACAAAAGACTCCGGTCGCGAACTCGCTTCGAAAAATCATAACAAAGTTGTTGTAAAAAATATTATTTGCTTCATTTTTCATTGGCTTTGCTTGCTTGCTTGCCGCTATGCGCCATCCGCTGCTAAACTGTAGTAAATTGATTGTGGTAAATTGTATATGCTGTGTTGTATAATCGGCGACGCTCTCAACGTGCGCGTACACACCTACTTTTTACGCATAAAATTATGTGCTGCCACTTTATGAGGCCATGCTGGTAGTAGGCAGCAAAGGCAGCGTGTAGCATGCAACAGGCAATGTGCAGCGGCCAACAACAGGTTTTGTATTTCAGCGCTGCATTCCTCCTGTACGTCAAGCCCACCTCGCCATCTCCTTGATATTGTTTTTTGTTTTTTTTTTTTCAACTGGCTTATTTGATGGACTTTTTTTTTAGCGAATATTTATTTTATTTTCACCTCGCAGTCGATACATAGGCCTAACGCACAATTTTTGCGCCTTTTTTGTCGCCGCGCCTGTTATGTAGCTGGCAGGTGCTAGTTTGTCCAGCCACCAGCCATTCGAATCTTTCGCATACACGCGCTGCCGATTTCTTAACGCCTGTTCCTTTGCAGCAAATGGGCGTGTGCGTAAGCACATTTTGCTGCTGCTGCTGCTGCTGAGGACATTGGCGCTACGCAAGTTACCGTTACAGTGCGTGCATGCGTGTCGCTAAACATTTCGTTAACTTACGTACGTACATGCGTATTTTCTTGCCTACTCAGCTATACATGTACCCGTATAGTAATGTGCATACATATGCACATATTTGTGTTGCTCATTTACATTTATGTGAGGTTTTCTTCCTTTTTTTGGCTTGCGATTTTAATTTCGCCTGCTTTCAGGTTCACTTTCGCGTTCACAGTTTCCAGTTTTCACCATTTACGCACAGAAATCCTGTTTGGGTGTGCGTCCTTGCTCGAAGGCCTGGTGCATCGATCGCGTTCAAGGTTATCGCCTGGTGGATCATGTCAAGTCGAGCCAGACTGTCTATACGCGCCGTGACTGCTTGGAATTGTGCTTGGGCGAAACCGAATTTACGTGCAGGTAAGTGTTGTGAATATACAGCTAAATATATGAGTGCCGCAGGGTGGTAAGGGCGGCCATTGATGGCTGAGAATTGAGAAGCAGCGACTGCAGCACGAAGTGGCCATGCTAGAAAATTAAAAGAGAGTTAAGTGCTCTTTTGTTTTTACAGCTGCTGCATAATTGGGTCAAATGCAACACGTTGCTAGCTCACTCTACTTAGATAAGCTCTTACAAGTGTTGAAGGGCTTTAATGCAGTTCAGTTCAGTTCATAAGAGTATAGCAACGCTAAAATAAAATTTACGTTTATATATTTCGTTGACCTGTTGCAACTTGGCTTACAAGATTTAAATTTTTTCCATCGAAGTTTGTAACTTTTGAAGATTCGAATGCTTATCATACTTATCAAACGCTTAACTCAAGTGCCGTTAATGGAAAAGTACTTCAGCAGAATTAAAATTCTAGTTAAATCAAATGTCGTTTTCACNCTGTGTTTGAACTCACCATACAGGTAAGATTTCTTCGGTTTAATTCCAAATAAGGATGATGTCAATAATTTTTTAAAGCAAAGGCTACCAAGTAGTTAGGGAGTTTATAAAATAAAAAAAAAGCCATAAATTAACTAAACAGTTACACGGTGTGCGATAACTTTTTGTTTGTGTCCGTGTGGCACAAAGTTATCGACTTTCTGCGCCATACCTACAAATGGCTTTCAGTTTCCCTTAGAATAAAATTGTACCTTTGACTGTTTCCCCTATTTTACACCACATTATGCTTCTTCATTCCAGATGTCATTCTTATGACTACAATGATACCGGCGACATGGTCTGCCGCCTCTCGCATCACAGCCGCGCCACGCTTACCGATGTGCTCGACCCCTACCTGGATGTACCCGAAGCTGCCACCTATGAACTCTCTTCCTGCTACAATGTATCTATTGAATGTCGCTCCGGCGAAATGATCACCAAAATACGCACATCAAAACTGTTCGACGGCAAGGTCTACGCCAAGGGATCACCCAAATCCTGCTCGGTGAATGTGAACAACTCACTCGAATTCGATTTCCGTATGGGCTACAATGATTTGGAGTGCAATGTACGTCAGAGCGCATATGGCCGTTACATGAACGACATTGTTATTCAACATCACGATATGATTGTAACCTCATCCGATTTGGGTCTTGCTGTTTCATGCCAATACGACCTGACCAACAAAACTGTCTCGAACGATGTTGATTTGGGTGTCACTGGTGAAATCGAATCTTCACTAAGCGAAGAGATCATTATCGACTCACCAAATGTTGTTATGAAGATCACCTCACGTGATGGCAGCGATATGAAACGCATTGCCGAGGTTGGTGACCCGTTGGCGCTACGCTTCGAAATCGTCGAACAAAACAGTCCCTATGAGATTTTCGTGCGCGAATTGGTAGCCATGGATGGCACAGACAATGCCGAGATCACGCTGATCGACGCCAACGGCTGTCCCACAGATCAATATATTATGGGCGCTATACAAAAGATGTCGCACAGCCGCAAGGTGCTCGTCTCACAATTCGATGCCTTCAAATTCCCCTCCTCAGAGGTGGTGCAATTCCGCGCGCTAGTTACACCCTGCATACCGCGCTGTGAGCCAGTGATCTGTGACAACGAGGATGCTGTTATGGGCGGCGCCGATGCAAAATCGTTAGTGTCGTACGGACGTAGACGGCGTTCGGTGGCAAATGGAACAGATGGCGGTGAGTTGAAGTTGAGGCCAAATATTGAATTGATTTGCGATTTGGAAGACTCGAATGAATTTGGAATTTTCTTTTATTCTCTAATTTTTTTTTGGACAATAACCAATTGTTAGAAATTTAATTTGCATTTGGTTTGTTTGCTTTTCTCACCAATTTTTTACAGCTGAATTCCTTTTAAGTACCATGGCGCATGCGCAACGTGAGAGACGCGATGTGAGTAGCAGTAGCAGCAATCAAAACAATCACAACGACAACAAAAGTAACAAACATGCCGCCGACGATAATATACTGCTGGTGCAATCCATTCAAATCACCGATAAGTTCGGCTTCAATCAGGAGGATGCCGATGTGTTGGGCGCCGATCATAAAGTGTACGCCGGCATTGGCGATGATGCGCTCACCTGTCTCAACGGCTATGGTAAGTATGCGATGGTTATGTCGATAAATGAATGGTATTGATGGCAAGAGTTGGATGTGGGAAAAAGGGGTGAAACGAGAAATTTATATAAAACTTTATTTTCGTTTGCTTTTTGATATTTGCAATTTTTTCGCGCATTTATTTAACCCCGCATCATTACACGCTGCATATTTTGTTATTATTTAGAAAAAAAATTTGGTATTTTTTCGAAGATTGGCTCTCACTTGATATTGTTTGTTTAGTAGTGGCTTTGGCAATATTTTACGCTTGCATATACGGCAGCACAAAGCAATGTTGCAGGCAGATTTGCATAATTGCGCGCGCAAACACAAATCATGCCGCTTCGCGCCACGCCGCGCATTGTCAATTGCTGGGCCAACGATTTGGCAAACGAATTATGAACGGGCAACAATAGTGGCCACAACCAAAAATTGCATATGCAATTGCTTTTCAACAGTGGCAAATTGCAGGGGCAAGCACGTCGACAGCCACAATGGGCTGGTATTAGCCGTGACACTAGCACTGGCACTGGCACTGGCACTGGCGGTGGCAATGGCTTTTGTGGCAGCAATAAATTGGCAACCGAAAATTTGCATTTCGCCGCGCACACGTAATTTTCGGCACATTTTCAATAGCGGCTCATTGCACGGGCAGCTGGGGCAGGTATTTCTTTTGGTAGCGCGCGACCGCGGCACCGATAATGAATCAATTACGCTAGGCAATCGCTGCTCTAAGCCGCGGTGCTTCGCTACTATGTCTAAATTATTCGAGTTTTATTGCCTGGCACGCAGTATGAGGCGACGGCGTAAGGGGCAAGAGATTATTCTGTGGTCGCGAGCAGGCAATCGCATGCATGCAGCCAACGTTCGACATACATGCTTGTGCCGCAACGCTGTTGCCCTTGTTCTTCTCTAACCTAGCTGCCTCTCCCGGTCACTGCAGCAAATATAGGTTTCTAGGTATGCGTTCAATAACCTCCGCTACAGCATGGTTGCATATACATACATACAAACATATTTTTTGCAAATATTGCATTTGCTTTGCTATAATTTTTTTCTGCCAATACTTGCTTCATTAGCAACCATAACAGTTGTTGGAATTAGTTGCACTGTTCAGCAAATCAGTTCAGTGGCATGCCTCCTCACGAGCGGGTCAGTGGTTCAATGCGCGTCACTTCAACTTTGCCACACAGGCCTTCTTCGTTCTTTTAATTTCAAAAATTTTGGTTTTTTGGATTCCACCACCGCCGCTGATTTGACTGTGCTGCTTTTTGTGTTTTTGCTCATCTCATATTGTGCGCATGCCGTTGGCAAGAATTTGCACGCCAAAGTGTCGTGACAACGTGCGCCGTGAGCCGTACAGCTAGTCGGTTGCTAGTCGCCGGCCGCCGACGGCCGACCGCGGCGCGCGCATTCACACAGCAGCCAATACAGAAGGTAATATGGTAGTGCAATACTGTTGTTCTAATTCGCTTGTTGCCAACTGCTCCAGCAGCGTTGCCAACAGAAGCGGGCAGGCGCAAATTCGCTGTTGTAACCTCTATAAAATCCATGCAACACCACCTGTTGCGCGTGCTGCTAATCTGACTACATGCTACGTACATATGTGTCTGGATATGTATGTGCTGTTTTTTTTTTTTTTTGTTATGCGCGGGCAGATTGCCGATTTGGAGCAAAAAATGTTCTACTCTTTTTTTGTTTGTAGATATGTTGCACACTTTTTTTTTTAACCACAAATTCTTTTGTTGCCCGATTTTATATGTCGCTTTGGGGAAAACCGAACATCGACTGCATGCTGCACCGCTGCGAATGTTGCTAATATTTATGATGCATATAATATACACCGCGTTTTTCTTTGTTTTTTTTTGCTTGTACTAGTTTTCATTAGTTTTTTATTTTGTTAGTTATTGTTTGCCTATTTCTTGTTCCAAAAGTGTGTCGATCCTGTGGCTATAAATATTCGTTCCTTTCTTTGCTTGCGCTGTGTTAAATACTTCGAAGAAATATATTCGTACGCTGAGTAAGTTTTTTGTGTGTGCTTTGCAAGCAATACCTGTTGGCACTTAACACCTTGTGCACCAATAAGCAGAAGGTCAAATATTATGGAGGTTAACGGGTTAATAAAGAGCATAAGACGGTGGTAATTAGTTGAGTTTGCTGAGCATTAGTTGTAAAGCCTGTGAAACAGTATAAAGAAGCTTTCTCACATTCCTTGACTAAATTTGTGAACTTAGGAAAAAGAGTAGTGAAAATGTTTTACTATTTGGATAAAAAAAAAACTGTGTTTAAACAAACATACAAACGAGTATATGAGCAACGGTTTTGGGTGTTTTTTAAACCAAAATTTTAAATGATAAAAATTTGATCTTGGAAAGCTAAACCAATATTCGAGTAGTCGAAAGATGTGGGCTATTCTACTGACCGCTCTTTTTATATTATTCGCTTAACCGTTGATTTGTGGGTAATCGAATATTTTAAGCAATACCAACCTCTCATTTTCGCGATTTTTCCTATGGATTTTTTTTAATGGTTGTTCAGTGTGGTTGGAGGAATTGTAGATATGGAACATGCTCTTTGTATGTAAGTACCTAGTGGGAATGTTAGGTAATGCAAAAATTATTTGCCTACACAGGAAAAAAACCAAGAATTGCTCTACAGCGTTGTCATACGAAAGTAATGTTTCACATGTCGTTTTACAAAACTACAAATCACAATACTAATAATAGACTACAAACAGAATCTATGAAAAGAATTAAAATAATAAAGTCCGTGCCACAGGCTTTGAACGCGTGACCAACAACACAACATACTTGAGTTAGTACTCCAACAATTTTGTTTTGTTTATGGCTTTAAAACTACACATCATCCGCTCGCCTACATTGCAATACATCTTTTAGTTCAACCGTATTTGTTAACCTTTTCTTGTTCAAAAAAGGTAATGCATTCCCATTTTCCCACTGGGCATATCGACACCTGAATCGAAGATCGACTTATATCGGCAGCGGCTTCCGCGATAGGTCGCTATTCCACTCAGGTGTCGATATATATTTCATATCTGTATTTTTCAGTTGTCAAGAAATTTCAATCAAAGTTCAGCTACTGAAATTCGATTTTCTACAATACTCAATTAGTCGAAGCAAAGCAACTATTTGAATAGTCAAAAGCTGGCGACTAGTCGAATACCAATAATCAACTAATAAGCATGTGAATGATCGGTTAATCGGGTAGTCGAAAATGTAGTCGGATAATTTTACGAGCCGTAATTAGAACAATGTTTTTTAAGCCCGTCGAGATTTTTTTATTGGTGAAATCAAAATTTTAGCAATTTGCATGAAAACCCAAAAATTAATTAATGTAGAACTGAATTTTTACTTATAAAATAATAGTATTAGTTAAAAAACTAGCTATAAAAAGACTAAGTAAACCAAAAAAAAAAACGTATGTAATATCGAATTAATGCGCCTTATTTGCTAAGAAAATATTTTTTATCAGTTTTCTCAGCTTTAATTTCCAAATTACATAAATTTTTCTGATTTGCTTAGTCTCTTTATGGGTAGTTTTACCTAATACTATTTCTTTTTAAGTTAAAATTTTAAAATATGTAAGTCACCAATAAAAAAAATTCTCGACGTGCTAGAAAAATAAAACAAAATATATATTTTAATTTATCATACTTAGACATTAAAAAAAAATAGCATAATTGTTGAAGCGAGGAAATTAAAGTTAAATTTCGCAGTCCTATGTATTTAGTATCAGCACACAAACTGAGAGTTGGGACTTCGAGAGCCAAGTGAGATCCTTTGGCCACCCACGTTCCACTCCCCGCCAGAAAGACCTAGCAGTAGCACGTGTCTTGTGTTTTGTCTCGTATTCGTTAACCTAGTATTAGGCCCATCTGCCCAAGAGTAGTCCACATGCATTTAGAGGTACTACCATTCCCTATTTTCTTGTTGAGTAAGACGCGAGGGCGTCAGAACGGGCCAGCTCATCCGAAATGCAGTATGCTCAAACAGCACAGACGTGATCGAAGAAAGGTCAGCCATTCGCAATTTGCTTTGACCGGACCTGGTCATACAAAGTTCCTATAAAAAAATTTGAGGTTCCCTACGCTTCAGTTGAGCCAGCCAATTGCCTCCGGACAAAGGCTCCATCTTTTACCTAGTTTTTCTCTCTGCAACAGTATATAGAAGCCAACAATTGATAGAAAAGTTGGGTGTGCTGTCTGCTACTGCCTAGTGAAGGAGATGTGTTCGTCTTATTAGAAGTTATAGTAGACTTGTAGTACTACTCTAAGCAGACCACTTAGTCAAGAGGTGCAAGTAACTTTGGATCAGATCGCAAATGATATTCAGAGATTGACCCTCTTTAAAAGGGCCACTACATCTGGGTTAAAAATTCCTAAAACCTCCTCTCTTTAGCTTGTATAGCAGGTTGGTCACAGCTACAATTCGCGAAGATGTGAGAGGTGTGACTCTTTACCGTACCACTGCTTACCTTACGCTGAATGAGTAGACTTAATTCGGTCTCGAAACCAACTTAAAAAGGTATCATCCTCCTTGATACAAACAAAGGTAGCAATATTGGAGTTTTTAGAGTATAAAATGAATCCACATCTTCACGAGACTGTGAACTTTAGATCCATCCAAACTCCTATAAAATCCAACGAAATTGACATCGACCGAATCAATTTTCCACAGAAATATTAACGTACCGATAGAAAGAAAAACTTACTAGAGCTAGCTGTCAGAAATTAATATTCTAAGAGAAAATAAAAACCGAACCAAATGGATTTGCCACCCATATTTGCATCGGTTAGACAAACTACAACAAACAGCCAAGAAAGTTACAAAAAAAAAACAAATACTCAACAGAAAATTAAAATCACAGTAAATCATAGAATCTAAACATAAAACCAGTAAAAGTCAAACAAGAACCTGACAAGCGCTTCCAAATTAAATAGAATAAACAGAATATTAATAAAAAGAATTTATGATGAAAGCAACCGCATACATATACCTCTATACATACATACATACTTATGGTGCACATTTGCTCTAAGAACCTGCTTACATTTGGTAATGCAAGAGAATCATAAGACAAATATTTACATACATTAGCATGCAGTAGAGAAATTAAAAAATATAAATGTTAGCAAATAAATAAATTGTAAGCAAACAAGTTTAAATCATGCGGCACGACCACGACCAATGCAGCTGCCACCAAATGTAGCCAGTAATGGACAGCCGCGCAATGACAGCAAAGCTGCCGCGTAAAATCAAAACGAAAATAAAACAAAAATGCAGAAAGCGTTTAGAGCAGCACAGAAAAAGCTGGCATGGCAAGCAGCTGCGGCTACGCACAGAATGTGTACGTGCAAGTGCGCCTCAGTGACACACAAAATGCGCGTACGACCGCCAAAATAAGTGAAATTTTGTGCCGTGGCAAGAACGAAAGCCGGTCGGTCAGCTGCAGGCAGACCAGACGACAACAAGTGGCAGAAAGTTGAACATATGTATTTATTTTTCAAATTTCCAACAAATTCGTTTCACTATTTGACCATTCGTCTACGCTTGTCTTCGCTTCAAAACCTAATGACCGCCTGCGAACGCTGAGCATCAAAATCCAGCAACTCATCCTCAAATGCCAAATAGAAACACTTTAATTCGTTTTGCCAGCTAAATAATGGAAAACAATAAAAGTTCCCGCATACTTCATACAATGAAAAATTGTACCGCTTAATCGAGTTTCCAAACGCTGCTGAACGCCTATACAACATGCCGCACAAGAGCAACGCCAACTGACTAGTCTCAAGAATTGCTTGAAGCCCCGTTGAAGGTTGGCGGGCGCATCAGTCAGTTAGTTGGTGAGTAAGTGCGTTGAAATGGAATTAGATTTGTGTCTAAATATGAAGCGTAGATTATCTGCCTGCACCTTCCTACTTTTCGTTACAATCTGCAGCGCGCCCAATCGCCACTGCAGTTTTTTTCGGTCACTATCTATGTATGTACGTGTATTCGTCAGCAGACTGAGCAGGGCGTCACAGCCATAGTGACAGCCACTTTCTCCACTTTTCTTTTATGGCCACTGCTGCAGCGCGTAATTTCGTACTTTTTTATGTCGCATACAGCAATCGATTTGGTATTTGACGGTAACAAGTGTGCTGAGGCTGTCAACAGCACCAACCTAATGTTTTGAGTTCTCAGCGATGCTCCGTTGGCCACAATGTTGCTCACAACGCATGCGTGTGCGCTTATATTACATTGCCTAAGTATGCGCTGTTTTCGTTGCTTTTCTGGTATTGCAAGCGCATTTTGGCTTAGTTTTTGGTCAGCGACGATAGAATTGCATTTTTTGAGTATATATGGACACCCAAACCAACAAGTGCGGCAGCAGTGAAATGCTTAGAAACAACAATGGCAGCTCACACTAAGAAGCAAGCATTTTTGCTAACTTTTGGTCATTCATTAATGGCATTGTTGGCTTCATTTTACTTGCGCTTGCGATTGTGCTTGTGCTTATGTGTGTTTGTTGCAGGCTGGCAATGCCTAATACTTAGATACTCTTGACAATTGTGTGCGGTTGAGCCTCAATTACATACACTGCTGTCAGTTGTCTCATCATATTGAGGGCGTCCCAGTTAAGATTCTTTGCATTTTTTGTGAAGAGTGTTAAATATGGCGATGGGTGGCGAAAATTGTGAAGCTTAAAATCAAGAAAGTGTATTCTCCACTAACAAGTGAAAGAATAGCAAATGCAAATAATTCGTGGTACTTTTTTTTTGAAAGTGATAAAACATAAATTCTAGAAAAATTTTACAAAAATTTATGAAAAATTGAGGGCTTGAAGGCAAGAAATAGAGAACTTTTAGCATACAAATTTTGATTCATAAAACTCGTTTTCGAACTAAATCTTTGGCAATTTAAAATCTAGGCAAATAATATCCACAAATATTGGAAAAGTGCCCTAAGCGTTATGTACCTCTGAAGCTTTTTAAGCTCTCTTTATTATTCGAATGGACGTACGCAGGAAGTTTTCTCTGGGCGTCACTTTTAAAAAGCTCAAAGTGCACAGCGTCGAGGCTGCCAAACTCATGCTCATATGCACTTTCATATTTTAATTGGAATACTTAATACAAGTACCGGGTGGTGACGACTTAAATGAGCTTTAAAAATTCATGGCATTACTATAAGTACTACATTTTTTTGTACATAAAAGGCCAATCCACGATACATTTTGAATAGATGAAAATCTTACTCTTCCCATTAAAACATGTCTACAGAAACAAAGAAATACATAAGTGACCGGCTTAACAACCTTTCAGCTTGAAGCTTATAACAAATAAATAAAATAATAATTTTACCCACCTAAACTGAACTTTATCGCAAACAAAATTTAAAATCTTACTATGATTTTAATTTATGCAGTCGAGATCTGAGCATTTAATACATTCCCATGATAAGTTCTACAAAGCTTTCCATACATTTTATCTAAACGAAGCTTTGAGAAAAGCTCTCAGCGGTTGCCCCTCCGCAGGCAATAACAAACCTCAAAGAAAAAGCTGTTCATAAAAAACGATTTGCCATTCGTAGTCAACGTAAAATTGTGAGGCATTCCATCAGGACACCATAATCTGAAGGAGAATCTCAGCTAAGCATTTAGCAAAGTTGTAATCGTCCAAATATTACAATACTATTAATTACAGTGCCCCCAATCAGATGAAGAGAATTTTTAAAAGGCTGTTATTGTTTTATGTTCCTTTGTGCTTACTGTTGTTTTTTATGGAATCAATCGCGCTTTCGCTTTTTTATTTAAAATTTTTCTATACCGAACCTAGAAACTATAAACTATATTTTTAGTGTTTCACCTGCAATGTTTTTTATTCCCTAAAAATATAAATCACACCGATTTTGAACTTAAATTATTCAAATCCTTCCGATAGATAGAATTCGTTGGGACTCTCTTTTGCGAGAGAAAGCGGGTACATATAGCCCTAAAACTTCCTCGTTAGTAAGCTTGAGCATTAGCCTTCTGAATTTATAGCCATGCTACTCCACTGTATATACTATATATATTAACTAGCACCCACATTTACAAAAACAAAAAAATTGATTCATGAATCGAAAATTTGTTTGAAAATCTGCTTCATAAAGCTCTTTGAATCTACTTTATTCTTTATCAATGGAGTCAAAAGAGTTTTGGCAGTGAAAGGCGCCGGGTATTTGCTAGTAAAAGTAAGCTTAAAAAATTTTATAAAATCATTTCCACGGGAAATATTTTGTTAATGAGAATAAGTTATTTGTATGAGCCACAGAAATGCAACTATTGTCTAGAATGCTTGATAAATTTTCTGTAAAATTAATTATCCCGGATATTTAATAGACAATTTAGAAAAGTGAGTAGTTCGGCAGTAAGAAATATACAATTTTAATAAGAGTGTTATTCAAACCAAATAGCAAGCTAATAGATTTTAATACCACATATTATTATACAATAAAAATTTATGTAAATTTCTTTCAAAGTCAGCTAAATAATTGAAAAAGTAAAGCATATCAAAATTTTAATTGTTTAACTACACCAAATAAATGTTAAAATTTATGTGAAAAAAGTTGTAAACGAAAAATGAATTTAGGAGCAACAGACGATATAACCAGAAAGCTTTCAGCATACAAATCCATGCACATGAGGGTGGTAAAAAAATAATAAGTCAGAATTTTAATGCCCCTGGTTTTTTTTTATTTTGAAATCAAAAAATATTTAGAGGTCACTCAAAGTTTTCCATGTACTCTTTTGTCTTGGGAAAAAACCAGTCTTCGTAGAAATGTTATAAAACTCTTGAAAATCAATATTTTTCGATTGGAAGACTTTGTTTCTCTTCACGAGACTTCTAATAACAATATTTTTATAAAGCCCTAAAAACCTCAAAAAATAGGTTGGACCACCCTGATGTACATACATATGTATTTGGGAATGCATGCAATTAAAAATAAATAAAATAATTTCCAACTCTTAAATTTTGCTTTGAAATGCATTTAAAAATTTCCCCAGTCAATGTTTGTTATTATGAAATAATCCCTTTTAAGCCTCACAAACACGTTCACTTTGATTTTCTATGTACATAAGCAAATATGAAATAAAATAAAAATTTATAGTGATTAAAATGTATATTTTTCTTACCAATAAAGTAATTCCTCGCATTAACCATTTCCTGATGTTTTTCCCCTTTCTCTCTTTCTTGCTCTGCTCTGAACAGGTCTAATCGTAGCCGGCGCGATTTTCCTCTTGGCTCAATTCACTATCTACATCATCTGGAAGACTGTACAGAAACGCTCGAAGAAGGAACGCTACTTGTATCAGCATGATTCTTCAGCGGCTGGCGCTGTCAATTATGGCGCTCCACCGATGGTCTATGGACAAGCGGCTGTCGCTCATTGCGGCGGCGTTACTGTAGCTTCGCACTCAGCTAGCAGCAATGCAAGCGATACGCTGGGCAAGCTCTACGATAGCGGCATGACGGGACGTTATGGACAGCAATATTGAAAGTAATTGAACGCTTGATTGCTTAATTGGCTGGTGGAAGAAATAAAAAAGTATTCTACAAAATTAAACTAAATACTATAACAAATTGACAGTGAAAACTATACAGACGTAAACACAAACAATTAAAGCACCGCCACATAGAGAAACAAGTAAAGACACCCATACACGCATACACACAAAATTCACAAGATTTTCGAGGCTTAGGCGTTAGTTGTCCTTATTTATAATAGGTTTCGTTTTTTACTTTAATACGTAACGAAATTTAGCAAACAAAAACTGCAGCAAAATATACGAAGCGTAAGGCCTATGCGCTGCCGCGTATTTTTTTTTTATCCAGTAGTATAGTATGCAAAATAGTATAGTTTTATACGAAAGCAAAAATATTAAAATCTTTTACTTTTCTTACTTTGAAAAAGGGATTATCTAATCAGAACAATGAAGTCAAAAGAAAAATTTCAGTTATCATTTGATTGCTTTCATTTAGCAAATTCTATGGATATTTCGATATTAGTAAACATTTAGCCTAGCTTAGCTCTTAGAAAATAACTAAATATATTTTATTTAAATTAGTATTAGTAAAGGAGGGTGCAAATAATTTGACTATATGTAGTAAAATGCCGCTTCTAACGGTGATTTTAGTCGGCCGATAGTAAACCAACTGACCCTCAATTAACTAGCGACTATTTTTTTTTTTTAATGAAGTAGACTATACTAAAAACTAATGAACCGTTTGACTGAAGACTATACATATACATACATATATATAAACAAAATCTACGAGGTAGTTGGCTGCAGTCGTAAAGTCGTAAGCTAAAATTACTGTTTAGGACTGCGCATTATGTGAGTAAAGTTAGAGAGAAAATTGCTAAAATAATTTCTATGCTAACGACAGACATAAAAAATGAAAAATTTAGTTAAACGCAAACTAGTTAAGTTAATAATTCATCCAAAAGTGCATATAAAAATATTTATGAGCTATTAAATATTAAAATAAAACTAAAAATAAAAACATAAAATCCTATTACACTAAACCGTTAACAAGCTAGCTTGTAACTTTTCATATTTATTTACTTTATATTTGTGCTGTAAAACTGCACAAACAAAAATACGCCAACGGCAAAACCCACAACTGCACTACCACATGAGTATGTATGTATGACTGTATGTACATGAGGTCGGGTCATCTTTTAATTTTTTACTATGCGCTTATAGGAAAGGAGTTATCTACATGTAATGCTAACTAAATTTTCCGAAAAAAACATTGGTCTAAAATCACTTTGAAGTACGCCAAATTGCTAAAATAGGTTTCGAGGAAAGTGTGAAAATTTTCACTGTTGTGCCCTCTGATGGAAGTTTTAAGATACAGATAAATACAGACATGGATTCCTCATATCAAAAACCCTCATAGCATTTTTTAAAGAAAATTTAAGCTCTTCTTTACGACACTACAGCAAAATGCTAAGAAGCATATTTTCGCAATTGGGCAAACTTCAAATTGATTTTAGACCCATGTTTTCTCCGGAAAATTTTCTTAGAATTACGCGTGGCATCGTTCTGTGCTATACGCGCATAGCCGAAAAAAATCCCAAACAAATTGACCCGCCCTAATGTACATACAAAGGCATGAATATACCCTGCATTGAAGTAGATTAACTAGTGTCAGTAGATTAACTAGTGTCAGCTGATGCGAATGCTGACTAGTTCATTCAATGGAAAGAGGTCATACAGAGGCTGACTGGCTGGTCTACTTTGAACAGCTAAATATCAATTAATCGGTATTTGTCCGTATGGTGACTATGACTTATCGGGAAGACTTCTGCTTTGTTTCTGAGATTCCTGGCTCGAGTTTGCTCAGAGCCATGCTTCTGCAATACACCGCCGACCCTTGTGACTTTTTTAGCAGCGTGAACAAAACAAAAATTGTATTTCATTAGCTGATGATACAGGGAAACTATTTAAAAAAGTGGCCTAAGCTATGACGAAGGCTTACTAGTATGTCAACTGTTCGATACTGTTGCAAAGCCTGATAACTGGCATCTCCTAAAATAATGCCATGTTAAAAAGTCCCGTTATTAACATGGAAAAACCTAGAAGACAAACTAATTAAGGCGCAAAGCGAAGTTAGGAACTAACGCTTTCACTGCGCTTACAAATTTGAATGCACAATGCGCTCGNTAACACAAAAAAATACATGTCATGCCAATGCATATCCGTTGGCTCCAAATATGATAATAAATTTGCCTAAAAGAATTTTTACAGCTCATAAACATAACTTCTAAAACTATTTATTTATTTACATATTTATATAGACCACGACTGTATGAACTACTTAAGACGAAAAAAAGTACTACACTTTATTTTTTGTTTACTATTTATTCAAACGCTCCAGCACAAAGACATATACACGCTCAGAATGAACACCTGAACACCGTGAATGCATAAGGTGGTGCTCTGTAGTTAGATATTTTTAAACGATTATTATTATTATTATTTTAGCAAAGGCAACGTAAAACTGCACTTTGTGAAGCTTAGATAATAGATTGGAGAAGAAGTAGTAATAATAAAGCAAAATACACAATTAAAAGAATCAAAAGTCTATACAACGTTGCAATAACTTAAATGGATCCATTTGATTTTTTGTGAAATTGCTTAGTTGAATTGCTTAAAAATATTATGAATATTAAAATATTTAACGAAAGCATTGATTAAATATAATATTTAGCTTTAGTCTTTTTTATACGAATTGTACTGATTAAGTCTATGAAACCAATAAAGTGAAATACATATTTATATAAATTTAATATCTAGTGTCGTTTATTATTAAAAAAGTGCATTATTTTAATATATTCAAGTGAGTGGGGAAACTCCGAAACATGTTTGTAGCCAAGCAAAATTTAATAAGGAAAGGTAATACATAAAATTGGAAAAAAATTTACCTCTCATTCCCTAGAGGTGTAAACCTCTCTCTAATCTAAAACGGAACATAAATTGGAGGAACTGTATTGAGCTGAATCTAAAGCGCACTGAAAAAAAAGAAGAAAAATCAACCAACATTTGGTTTAAATTGCCAAATTCAAACTTGAAAAGGAAACAAAAATTCCTTTGTTTTTTTTTAATCTAACAACGCCGTGGTTGATATTTTCATGGTAATATTAACCACACTTTTGTTTACATTAAATCAATTTTTGGTTGTCGATTTGGTCGCTTGATGCGTTTCTAATTCGGATATAAAAACGAGAAAATGTTTATTATTACAGATTCCCCCAAAGAGTATTTGGGGAGTGTTGCTGTTGCTGACAGTCCTTGGCCAGAAATAAATTTTCGTAATTAAAACAAACAAAACAGAAAAAAAAACTTATGTATTGCCGCTGACGGCATTCGAGTCCGAACTTGCTGTAAGCTAACAAATAACAGCAAGCATCTGTGCACGTTTAAAGTGCAGTTACGTAAAAACGGAGAATACGTCAGCTGACACGATCCAACTTATGAGATCTGCGTGTTAACAAAAACTCACCACCGCATGACCGTGAGACGTAGACGTTGCTTCTCTCTCTCTCTCTCTCTCNGAAATATTGTCCGAAATAGTCGTGGCGAATGAGAACAAGGCTAGAAGACCAACCGTTTAGCTACAAAAAAATAAGGTTCGATACTACTTTTTGCGTTGACTTCAGCCATACCAAAATTATTTGGCACAAATAAAAACAAAGCCAATAAAAAGGAAAATATTTTGCCGATTATAAAAGTACTGATGCAAATTTATGGATAGTTTAAATGCCTTCATATGTTCTTATTTTGCCTTTTATTCGATATGCTGAGTTATGTTTAGTGATATAATTTAACCAACTTTGGTAGAAATCGATAAAGTGTTTACCGGTGTCACGCCCAATTCCTAAAAGTCTATAGGACTCTTACTTATTGTTAAGGGATCGATGTAGTTATTAACTTTTGAGTAAATTAGCGTCCTCAGTTGTTGAAATATCGGAGTTTTCATATTTCTGAAACTTACCGTTATACTGGAAGCGGGTGTAATTTAAAGTCCGATTTGAATAATTTTTTCACGAATTTCTTTTCCGTACTAAGGGTGATAAATGTACCGATTTTGTGGTCGTAAGTGTAAATTACCGTTATATGGGAGGTGGGCGTGGTTATTTCTCAATTTCAACAGATGCCTTAGCTAGGCCTTAGGCATGGCTCGTACCGAGTTTGGCAAGGATTGGTGAAGCGGCTACTGAGATACAGCATTTCATCGTAAGTGGGCGGAATCACGCCCATTTTTCACCCAAAATCTACTTCACATACTAATCTTCAATCAATTTGTATCCAATATTTACTGAAATATCGTAGTGTTTGCATTTTTTTGAAAATATCCTTATATGGTAAGTGGGCATGGTTACAGTCCGATATCGCCCATTTGCCATACCAACCTACCTTGGGTAAATGGAAACCCGCATACCAAATTTCGTTGAGATATCTAAATTTTTGCTCGAGTTAGCGTGTACACGGACAGACGCATGGACGGACATACAGGCGGACAGACGGATGGATAGACATGGTATTCCGAGATTACTCTATCGGGTACAATTGGACACTAATTATTCGCAACTAGTCTCGCAACTAGTCTTATACGGGTACCACGCGAAGGAGATCAATTAGTTTTGACTCATCCCTTGTGGATATAATTGGAAATCAATTAGTCCCCCGACTCATCTCTATTAACGATTTAAAGATATGTACGCATTTAGTCAATAAAATTTCATGTGCGGCGTTGGTACATAGAGAGAGTATTCGCCTAACATAACTGAGAACACCGCAGCTGGCGAAAATTTTTTTTTTTATTTTTTAAAAGTGATTAGTCGCTTTTTATACCCGTTCGCGTATAAGGGGAACAATTAGTCCCTTCTTAGGACATGCTCGAACAAATGCGAGCAGTTCATTCCATATAAAGAGATCAAAAGTGGTATTAGTCGTCTGTTCCTTTGCGATTGCTCCCGGAGTCGTCCCGGATTAGTCGTATTTTTTGCAGGGTCCTTACAGCATGAAGTACAAACGCAAACTGACCGGCTGCTAGCGGCGCTCATAAGTTCGGTATGTGAAAGCCGAGTAGCTCCCGGAGACTCGAGGTTTGTGAGTAGTGTTTAATTACAAACTTCAAAATGTTAACATATTTGCATAAAGTGTATAGAAGGACAAACAAAATTCCTCCAATTCCTCAAAACGACACTTCTACAGAGAATTTGTTGGCATATGCCATATTTAGAGCATTGGTGCATTAGTGCTCTCAGGCCAGTAGGAGTTCTTAGTGTAAATCCGTTGAACGTTAATTCCTCGAGTTTGTTAAGCTTCCGAAGCAAAGACTTAAAGAATTCTTACATGTAGATAGAAGTATTCCTCTTTATAAAATTAGCCTCTCAAGTAGGACCTATGGGCGGGAAGAATCTACTCTACTGAACAAATATGTAGGACCGAAACGCAAAAATTACCAAATTGAATACCCACCACATTACCAAATTTGATAAAGAAAAAAATTTCCATTGGGTCTTGCCTCGGATGAGATTCCCTTCTATTTATGAAGACCTCGGTACTCGTATCTAGAAACAAGTAATTTTTAAGCAAAAAACAAAACCGACTTTAATTCTCATATAAAAATTTAGGAGTACCATCAACTTCTTCACAATTCAACGACCGGATTGAAACCTAATTAGTATGGACCACCTCTAAAGAACCACCTTTCCTTTAAAAAATTATAGAAATTGGTTAACGTGGATCAAATTTATGCGGTATCACACATAAAAAAAATGTTTGAAGTCATGACATCATATCAAAATTGTGCTTCGGGGTTTCAATGCCAAGAAGGGAAGGAAGGAATCTTTGTCGGAAAATTAAGCCTCCCTTACGAAACGTCCGGTAAAGGACTGAAGCTTATCGACTTCAACGGGGCCCGAAACGTGGTATTATGTAGTTTTAGACACCAGCATAAAAAGATCTATCAAGCTACATGGCTGTTTCCATATCGAAAGAAAAGAAACCAAATTGACCATGTTGTGATAAACGTAAGGTTAGTTTCCAGTATTTCAGAGGAACGTGCACTCCGAGGCCAAAACGCCGACTCGGACCACCATTCACACACCTGCTCTCAGAGAGCACTCTTCAACAAACCGACGTACGCGAGCAGTGCATTTTCGGCTCATTAAGTACCGCCGCCGAAGAAGTAGTTGGATTTCAGCGAGCCCGAAAGCACAACTGGTACGATGAGGTATGTCAAGAAGCCACAGAGAAAAAAGACGCCTCCTATAGGGCCACGCTGAGATCGTGCGCAACCGTAGCTATGTGGCACCGCTGCAGGGAACTGAAGAGGGAAGCGGGACGTATTTTCCACAATAAGAAGAGAAAGGCCGAAATACGGGAGTTCGATAAGCTTGAAATTATGGCCGACAAAACAAAACTCCCGAAAATGTGATCAGAGGGTTAGGCGACTAACGGAAGGATTCAAGACAAGGGCAAACTTCTGTAAGAAAAACCAAGATGATCTAATGACCGATTTTGAGAGCATACTTAAATTATAGAGGGAAGAAGAAGGCTTCCTCTGTGAGGGGAGTCCCAGGTGGGGCAGACTTGGCTTCACTTTGCGTTTCCAATTTGTGTCAGTTGGCACCGAAGAGCAAGTATTGACGTGTTTTATTAGAATCGGTCAGAATTGCTTATGTTTACAGCACCAATCAAGAAGAAAAAGAAAAAAAATGTTCTTCACTTTGCACAGTGCATAAAACTGCAAATGCGCCAAAAAGTAATCCGCCAAAACAGGTTAAAATGTAAAAAATTACAAATTTATTGGATTTATACGCGGTGGCGCCTTACAGTATTTCCGACTTTTCAGTATAAGTAATGACGAACGAAAATAAAAATTTAATTTTAAGGCTACAACAGGTTTCTGGTGGTTCCCCTGTGTAGTTTTAGAACATTCTTATTAGACAAATATATTTTTTGCAGTCAGTCCAATCAAAATTTAGTCAATTGTATAGTAACATTTTACACAAACTTATTAGCTTTGTTCAAAGTACCTAAATCTCACTTCACTAATCAATTTAATCAACAAAAGGGCAAACTTTATGAAGATAATATGTATATGTATATTTGCAATTGAAATCAGGTTACAACTACACATTTAGATACACTCATGTGTACATTTATGAGTGTGCGTAAATTATTACTCTACATAGCTATTAAAATTGAATTAATCAAAGCAGCAATGTGCCACACCTCCGGCAGCGATAAACGCTGATGATAAAATATTTAAAATGCAGTTTTCACTAATTGAATGCGTGACAGCATGGAGATGATGTTGTATGACTGCCAACGAGCGATCGTATTTGCATAAAGCATAATCAAAGGTGAGCAGCACACAATCTAGATTAGTTGCAGTGAAGAATGCGTGCAGCATTCATGAAAATATGCTATACAAACATACATATACATATACATATACGCAGTTTGCACGCATGCAGACGACTACGCATGCGCTAAAGTCTAGTCAAGTGAGTGCCAATGGCCAAGTCAACTGCATGCGAACATGTGTATGTAGGGATGTTCATGACTGAACGTTGGGATATTGTCACCAGTTCTATGCTATGCGTATGCTAACTGCTTGCGTTCTTGTAAGCGCCAATTTATAAATCCATGTGGGCTTTAATGGGCGTGTTCTTTTAATTAATTGCCGTGCAGACGCCAAATTCGTTTGGCTGGATTTGCGTACGCAACGCAGTATGGTGCCACGGGGCGGTACATCATGCTACTATTGCCTTAATAGCTTCATTAAGCCATGAAATTGCTTTTATATTGGTTTGTTTGCTATATGTGTATGCATTAGGGCGAGTCAATTTGTATGGGATAATTTTTCCTCTATATGCGTATATTTAGAATAAAAGGATTCTACGTGTAATTCTAAGCAAATTTGCCGAAGAAACCATGGGTCTAAAATTAATTCGAAGTTTACCAAATTAGTGTCCTAAAGAAGTGCTTAAATTTTGCAAAAAAACATGAGGGACTTTGTGGTATGAGGGATTAATTTCTGCAATTATCTTTTTCGTAAAAATCCAATAGAGGGCGCAACAGTGAAAACCTTCCCATTTTCTTCAAAGCCTATTTTCGTAATTTGACAGACTCCAAATTAATTTTGGACCCACGATTTCTTCTGCTAATTTGCTTAGAATTACAAGTAGAATCCTCCGATGCTTTAGTCAAACAAAATTGACCCGCCCTAATATACACACGCATATGTATGTATGCACATTTTTATAGATGTACTTCAGCGCTTATTTATGTATTATTCATGCTCAAATTTACCATTCTTCGCACTTCAACGCAAAATTTTGCTACTAAATGATTAATGGCCCCACAGCGTAAACTCTGCTTAAAACCTGAGCCAACTCGTATTTTTTTTTTTTTTTGTTATTAATTTTGGGCTATTTCACGCTTGCTGCTCCTGTTACGCTATAGTGTTTTGATGATGTGCGAACACAGCTAAGACATTGCCAGTGAAGCAAGCCAAGACGTCTTCTCTACACGTTGTTGCTCTTTCTGTTGATGTTGGCGTTGGTATGGTTGTTTATCTTGAACATATTCAAACATTTTATTGGCACGCAAATATAAAGAAAGCCAATAAAAAGTTTACACAAACAATAACGTACGTAACCGTGGCGTTAAACAGCTATTAAAAGCTTAAGCTATTATTTTGTTTCTTGTTTGTTTGCATTCGCTTCTGGTTGATGGCGCCTTGTTGTCATAATTAAATTAACACCTTCTTCGCTTGCTTGCCAATGTCGGTTTTGGTTTTTGTGTGAAGCTTCTTTCGCTTTAGGAGTGGATATTATTTGATAACCAGAATTTTAGGAGATTTTAGTTTGTTAATTTCTATGGGTATTTCCTTTATTTAAGCTAAAATTATTAGTGTTCTGCTAGTGGTTGCCTGCATGTGTGGTTTATTATCAGCAACGAAAATTATATAAACTTAATGTACGGTTACAATTACTTTATAGAAACTAGACAATATTTAACAACAAAAGTAAGCTAAAATCTTATATATACATATTAGATAATTTCAGGAGTTAGAAGCTCTTCTCTCTGCAAGACTTTCATGAGGTTAAAAGGCCTTTTACTCTACATTCCTCTCTTTTTTGTATGGAGTGGCACAAATTGAAGGGCTTCTACTACGAAGGTGAGAACAAAACTGTAGAGAACGTTCTCAAAGGTGAATTGTATGAAAATAAAACCCCGTAAAATATCAAAATGGAAACAAAAGTCTCCGTAACATTTTGGCAAAGAACACAATGGAAACGAAATTCTAAGGAATTTTCTCTAGAAGAACTATTTGGGAACTAAAGTCTCAGTAACTTTTATTCTAATCTTCTATGAATGGAAGAATGGAAGGGATAACAAAATGTTTCTCATAGCGTTCCATTAGTTTGAAATTTTTTAATATTGAATTAATGAACAAATAACTAAAAGGTAATTATGCGAGTTAAGTCAACGAAAGACTTAAGACACGAACTTTTCTTGCTCGTCACGTCAGAATACTGCTGTATTAGGTTTATTTGGGTCCCGGGTCACAGCGACATTGCGGGAAACTGCGTGGTTGACGAATTTTCTAGGAAAGGTACCAGCGAAACTTTACCGCTGGATAAAGAGCGGCCTTAAGTGCCATTGATCACTTGTGGGACACTCTTGGATAGATGGGCCTCATGTCAGCTCAGCAAGCGCTAGTAGAAAACCAAGCCATGCGTGATTGCTAGGTCCTTCCGGCTGAAGGTGGACAGGGGTTGGTCGAGGGCACTCCTCACAAACCCACAGCTCTCCCTTTTAGTGGGGGTTTTAACGGGTCACTGTCGAATCGGTGTTCATGCAGTAAGGCTGAACATACTACCGGACCTCGTATGTCGCATTTGCCTGGAAGATAACGAGGTGGAAAGTTAAGTATGAGTAAGTATGAAACATTTTTTTTTATGAATAATAAAAACTGATGTCATTGATTTTGTTTTGAACTAAACTTTCTAACAGCCAGTTTCACGAAAGCAATTTAAGTAACAAATTATTTTTTATTTGAATTTAATATAGAAACAGACAAAAAAACATTCTTACTTAAATTGCTTTCATGAAACCGGCAGGAAATCTATTAAATCCTCACAAAACTTTGTGCGAAGTAGATCCCCAATATGTAGATCTGAAAGTTTATTTCGATACTTTGGTTTTATAATCTTCATTATGGAAATGCTGCAATATGGGGTTCCGAACATGGCATAGAATTTAAATATTTTATTTTTTAGTTTCTGATATTTTTTTCACTGTATATCAAACATTCTTCTTTTCCGAAACTTGTTTCGGAAAATTAAAGCTTATCCTCCAATTCATGCTTAAACATATTTATTTTCGCATAAATACGGGCATTAACACCTCACTAACCAACAGTCGTGAACAGGGTTGCCACTTTGGTAAATTATTACCAAAATTGATAAAAAAAATTTTGGTTGGTGAAAGAGTAAATTTTTTCTCATTTTGGTAGATTTTTGGTAAAATATTTTATTTAAAAACAAATAAAGTTTAGTTCCCATTTTATTTTCCGTAGTTAACTTTATATTATAAATTTCTTTCCAAAAGTGTATTCTACTTTATTGCATTAATTTTCGAACGCTTTAATGTACATACGTATGTATATCGATAAAATTCGAACATATCGTGCTCCATTCAAAACTCATTTAACTGGAATCATGAGCAGCTTTTTATAGCCTAATATTTTAAATGATTCTTTAAGTAAGAATAAAAAATGAGCAGCCATGTAATACATGCTATGATTGTTCACAAAGAATGAGTAAAAGGTCACCACAGAAAACCGGTGGAATTTTTTTTTTTTATCAACGGAAATTTTTAGCTGCACATTGTTGGTTAAACTAAAATTGCATAGGCTATAAAGCTGCATAACCGAAATTGTTCTAAAAAGTTCGGAATTTTGAATTGAAATAAAAATGCCAAGCAGTTGTTTGAGTGCCTGTATTTGTCTACAATAATTATTATAATATTATATATTAATATTATAAGTTATAACTCTAGTTGAATTTTTTTAAAATGATCAAATTTCCCTGTTGCTTTTAGAACTGTCACTTTCGCTTTTGGTTGAAGAAAACCGAGAAGATGCCGTTAATATCATCTCAAATACCATATCATTAGTTAAATAAAAAATTTCCTTAAAAAACAATTTTAATCTTCTCTGAAATAACTTAAAAATTAGAACAAAACTATAGTTTTTATTAAAATATCTAAAAAAGTTATTGGTAGAAATTTTCAGTATTTGGTAAATTTTTTTCATGGATGGTAAGTATTTTTTTTCCTCAGTGGCAACTCTGGTCGTGAATAAATTGATTCGCTTGCTTCTTTGCTGATATTTCTGAGTGCAAAAAAAAAAGTTGGTATGTACTTGTGGGAGAATTGGCGTGAGTAACTAAAAGTTTGCTCCTTAAGTCTTTCGTTTGAAGAAATCCCCTTATACATAATGGGCCATATGAATAAAAAATAAGCAATTGCTTTTTCTTAAATATCAGACATTTTACTCGATTTATTCAAACAAAATTGAAGTAAACGGTATGAAATTTTAAGAAAAAGCATTTTCTTAGTTTTTATTCATACGGCCCAATATGTACGTTGTACAACAAAAGAAGTTATTTAGTCAGATTTCACGATATGTAGCATTTCAAAGTTTATAAGTGCTTATCAGCTTGCAACTATTGACGCCGAAAACTTGATATATCTATGCTAAATATGAAGCAAGATACATTCATATATGTTAACTAGGTGGCCTACGAATTGCGGAAGAAAAGATTAGCTAAAGTTTTTTTTATCGAATTACGGCGATATTAAAAACCAAAACGCTTCTACAATTATTTTTTTAAAGTAAAGGTCTTACCTCATACTAATTTGGGTTAGATCCTATCATTAGATCATGAAGAAATTAACGATAATCTTAATTTTTTTATATGAGAATATAAGTCGGTTTTGTTTTTTGCTTAAAAATTACTTGTATTAGTAACTTTTCGCTTGACTTCAAAACGTACATTTCTCAACTACAAAGAAGAGTTTGAACTACTTATGTACGATTCCTTGTAACAAGCCTTTAACACGTTGGTAATTATTTTGCTTAGTTTCAGCGAGTTAGAACAAAAGTCAAAGTGATATATAAATAGTATTATATTCGCTTAAATTATCTGTAAAATTTATGCATATGATATACATACTTACTATAGAAGAAAGTACATTATTTATAGCAACCATACATAAGAATGTGTGCGATTGCATTTGTGTTTCTCATTGTTGTTTTATGTTTATTAAATGCCACATTCCTTTTGCGCTACTTTGATTTATAATTCGTTGCGAGTCTGCTAAACGCGCGGGTGAACTTTCACAAAAGGAATGCGATTGAGGGCAGCTGACAGTGAAGCTGACTTGGCAGCGGCGGCATTGGTCATAGCGTTTTGCATTGTCGCTTTGCAAAATGCATGCAATAGTGTAGTGGGCGGCGAAAGAAGAGGAAGATGAGAGTAGTGGATCACTGGTATGTTGATCGAAATGCATAAACTAAAAACAACAACAACAACAAAAAGTACTGCCAAAATTCACTTCATGTATAAGCGGCAATCAATTGTGCGAATATGGCAACGGGGGGCTGAAGTCTACGTCAATTGAATGAATGAATGAATGTACATACATATGTATGTATGCAAGGTAGTATGTAGTACTATTGAGGATTTTGCACCGAAATATATCGAAGCGGCGCTAAATTCACTTAATTTCACGCTTTTAAACCCCAAAGAGCGATGTTCGTCCGCCAAGAGTAAGGCGCGTCACCACCTTGCTGCGGCATGCAAATTCATTTTCATCCAAGGTTGTAGTTGTTGTTTCTACTTTCGATTTCAATACTCTTTTCTTCTTTTGCATTCATACACATCCAGCTTAATTTGATTTTGTACTTTTGTAGGGAATATTCAAGACTTCCTTTCATTTCATGTATTCTGCGACAACAAACAGTCACGACATTGAAACGAATGGTCGAGAGGAGGGAATGAAGAGAAAGAGTAATAGGAAATTGAAATCGAAGCCGTAGTCGCCTATCGATTATAGCTAGCTGATTTGTAGGCCTTTAGTGGCTAGTGGCTGAGTGAAAAATTTGTGATTGAATTGCCAACAATACAAGCAGTCGGCCAATGGGAATTACCGTTGAATATTCATCAAATGTGCAATAAATGTGCTATGCGCTCTTGCCGCAGGTGAAATTGTCATACATACATACATAGTTGTTTTGGTCGCAATAGCACAGCATTTTTTCTTTTCCTTGCTAAAGTGTTCCCAAAATACAAATAAAGGCTGATTGATAGCAGTTAACTAATGCATGTATTTTGAGATAACTCTGAATATTCTGGGGCAATTTTTCCCATGATTGAGGTCACCATTGGTCAGGTTGAGAAAATTGACAAAAACTGCACGCATTGTTAGTAGGCGCGTAGCGTCATTAGAAAACATAAAAAACATATAAGATTCCCGAAGATAAAACGTTATGAACTATAAACAAACTTTGGCCCAGACTAAAAAATTTTATAGCATTTTTTTCTAAGCAGATAACCAATTTGAAACTTCTTAAGATTTCAGATAGCTATTTAAACTTACCAATTTCTGGAAAGTTCTTATTGATTCACACATGAAAAAACACTACATGGTAAAATCATTCAAAACTCAATCTCACACACATTTTATCATTTTCGATCACGAGCAAAAACAATTGAGAACAATTTAAGTTTTTTATTTCCAATATTATATACACTTCCTTACAATAAAATTTATTGGACTCCAAAACTGCAAAAAACAATTCCAAAAAATATGAGTAAAAGGTTGAAAATTTCCATGAAAATTTAATAAATTTTCGTGAGTTTTGCAAAAATTTCAGAAAATATAATTTTATGTTTATTGTTTTAGAATGAATCATATTTTAAAACGAAATGAGCAGGAAAAAATTGGTATGAAAATTATTCCATACATTGTAAAAAATTCTCTGTGCCTATACGTTTTTCCGGCAACGTAGTTTTACAAGGAAATTTTTGCTAAGATGGTAAAGAGTCTTAGGTAAGCACAAAAGTCGTAGAAAAAATCTCTGTCATCTAACTGTCTATTTTGAGAGAAAGTCTTTGTGTATCATTTGCACGGTTCGAGAGATCCGAGTTAGAGTCCTAGATCAGCGCAATTTTTGGTTTTCTCTTTTATAATTTAAATATCTTCTTTTTTTAATAAGATATTTTTATTTTTATTTTTAAATTTCATTGTTTCAAAAAAGCATCTATTTTTATACCTTTCATGAGCATGAAATGGTATTATAACTTTGGTCCGATGTTTGTAAGTACCAGAACAAAAAGAGATAGACCCATTAAAATGTATACTTATATGATCAGATCGTCGAGCTGAATTGATTTAGCCATGTCCATATGTCCGTCTGTCCGTCTGTCTGTCTGTTTGTATGCAATCTAGTCTCTCAGTTTTCGAGATATCCGTATCAAATTTGGTAGGTGGGTGTATTTTTATAATGTATTAATCATTTGTCGGAACCGGAAGAATCGGACCACTATAACATATAGCTCCCATACAACTGATTGTTCAGATATGAGATTTTTCGTTATAACTTCTCCAATTTATGCAGCTACGAACATGAAATTTGGCAGTACTTGCACCCATTATCAACAGAATACTTACAGTGAAAATTACAAAGATCGGGTCACTATAACCTATAGCCTCCATACAACTGATTGTTCAGATATACATAGATTTTTCGTTATAACTCCTCCATTTATATAGCTAGGAACATGAAATTCCTCACTGTTTTCAATAATTATCAAAAGAAAACATACAGTGAAAATTTAAAAGATCGGGTAACTATAACCTCTAGCTCCCATACAACTGATTGTTCAGATATGAGGTCTTTTATCATAACTCCTCCATTTATGCAGCTAGGAACATGAAATTTCGCACCATTTTCACTCATTATTAACAGAATACTTACAGTGAAAATAACAAGGATCGGATGATCTACAACATATATCTTCCATACATCTGATTGTTCAGATATGGGATTTTACTGTAAAACTTCTTCATTTGAACAGCTAAAACCGATAAATTTCGTAAGATATTTTATAAATAATAATACAAAGTCTACTGAGAAAATCATCAAAATCTATGCTGTATAAGCTTTATCTCCTATAGCACTGATTGTTCAGATACCAGTTTTTGCCATATATCTCCTTTATGTACGAAACTAAACCCAATAAATTGTGTTACCGGTTTCCATACCGATCACATAGCAGTGAAAATCACTTAGATTGGTGCCATATAAAGTATATCTTCCATACCTCTGATTGTTTAGATGCGATTTTTTATATAAGTATGTAACTCCTCTATCGATGTATGCAGATGTATTCAAAAGCAGTAATCTGTCAAAGTAAAATTTGCAGATGTTCATGAAAGGTATGAAGCCTTCGGCATAGCCGAAGACAGCGCTGCTCTTACTTGTTTAACCCTTCGTCTGGCACATGAGCCCAGCCAGGCCTTTTCCATTTTCAAATTACAAAAAAGGGTACTTTAAATATAGCTAGAGGCTTGAAGTTTCAGGTAGCTTACTAAAGTTTAGTGAACTATCAATCTGTAAAAAATCACGTCGGTATCATATATATAAAGGTAGATATGTAGACATGTTGATTAATACATCACATTCGTCACACATAGGTCTGGCTGGACCCACATATATTCTTATCTAATTTTTACCTAAAATGAAGGAATGCAAAGTTTTCTTTTGAATTTTTTGAATTACATATCATGGCAAGAGATGATTTGCATTTTTACCTAAAATGAAGGAATGCAACGGAATGCAATGGAATATTACCCCATTATAATTTTACTCGCCTCCAAAGCTCTTTCATGTTACTCAGAGCTCGCTTGTGCTATGTTAATCCTCTCCTGACCACAGCGCTCAAATTTTCGATGGCTGCCCACTGCATTACGTGAAAATTTTGATCAAGCAGCCGGCGGTGTCGAATATTTTCAGAATCCTTTGGTTCTCCGTCCTGCTGGCAAACAACTTATTCCGCAGGGTTTGCGCTTTTGTCTACAAAGTCCGGCAAAATACCTTTTATATTAACCCAAGACACCAAATGCCAGCAAGTAAAACATCCCAAGCCACTGAAATTTTGTAAAAGTCACGACAATTGGAGCTTTGGAACTGAAAAGGGGTAATATGGTCCGATGGAACGAAAATTAATTGTTTCCAAAGCGATAAAAAATAAGCACCATGACAAGAAAAACGTCTAACATGGTGGCCAGCACAAATCCCAGACCTCAAAGCTATCGAAAAATTGAGCGCTGGGGTCAAGAGAGGATTAGCATAGCACAACCGAGCTCCAGCAATATGGAAGAGCTTTGGAGGCGAGTAAAATTATAATGAGGTAATATTCCAAGCGAAATCATAGAAAAATCAGTGAGAACATTCCCAGACTTATGAAAATCGCTATTAAAAGTTAAGGAGTCTCCACAATCCTCTTGATATATACCTCCTAAAATCTCAAAACAGAAAAGTTCAAAACTGAGTGAAGAGAGTTGCTTTGCGTTTTTGCTGTGAATCACTTGTTAATTTTTCTGTATGATAGGCTTTATACCTTAGATAATAAGGACAAACTGTTGAAAATTTCAAAGCAATCCGCTTATTATTAAAAAAGTTATGTTACTGTAAGTAATACAATGTCGAACATGCACTCGGTTTTGATCGCGAGTGTATTTAAATAATAAAATAAAAAATAAAGCCCTTAAATTAAGTAAATATTTGAATAACATACAATAAATAAGTTTAACTGAACAAATGTTGCACATAGTTTCTATATAAATGCATACAATTTGTATGTGGGTCCAGCCAGACTCATGCGAACCGAATGTGCCAGTCGAAACATGTGTCTGACGGAGAGTTAATTTCATTTCATTATAAAAAATTTATTTTATGAAGTTTTTTATTTTATCTTTGATAATTGAATTTCCTCTTAATTTTTAGATGTTTTTTCTTTTAAAAAGAAGAATATTTTTGTTATATCCTTATATTTTTACGAACTTATTTAATTTTTTTCATCTTTTAGTTAAAATTTTATATTCTATTTTTTAAAAACATATTTTTTTATTATCATTTCGTTCTTGGACACTTATTGTATATATATTTTTATATTTTTCATTATTTTTTAGATTTCATTGTTTAAATTTTTTTTCAATTTGATTTAATTTTTAAAAGTATTTTTAAATAATTTTCTTTTATTTATTAATTTTTATTAACCTCCTCCTTTTTTGAAGTCGGTAAATAATAATGCGATATCATCGTTCTTAATACCGGATCCATGTGCCCTGCATTTCCCACATTAGACATTAGACATGAAAGCAGTAAAAGTTGGCATTGCGGTGAATAAAAAAAAATATGTAACATCACCATTGGTAGTTAAAATTATAGGTTGTAAACCAAGCGAGCATAGCTCGTACCAACCGGAGTCACTTTGAGCCCGGTAGGCAAAGCAGATCCCTTTCTTGGCGAACAAAAATTACGCTCTACAAATCTCTCGCCCTGCACATCCCTTTCATATGAAACGAGAACGTAAACAACTGTGCCCAAAAGCTCAAGTGCAGAAAGAAAACTTTGCGAAGTTGATAGGAAATGTTGGCGAAATGTTTTGGTCTCAACCAAAGCTGACAAACGATTTTTTTTTTGCCGACTAAGAAGAGAACGGTCGAAGAATCTGTTCTCTCTCAGGCCACTTGCCACTCCACAATGCTTGCTACGTTTGGATTTTACCCATTTAGTAGCCATTAGCGTCGAATAATATTAAGATGGTCCACTAAACTGTTGTAGTTCCCCCAGACAAGATAGTGAGTAATTTTCTCAAAAGTTTGGCGACGACCATATACCGTCTTATCCCGCAGAGGCATGGTACATAACCCAGTATTACGTGTTTGTCGCTGACAAAAACTGAGGTGGACAACTTCTTCATTACTTATTCTTGCATTTGGTTTCATGAATAATTGTCTACTGCGGTTTGCGGTGTACTACAATAATTTCGAAGTTGTATTAAACCCCGTATTACACCCTGTTTATTTAAGGATTTTTCCAAAACGTAAATGCAGTTATACCATCCTTCAACGGATGTCGATGAAAATAGATTAATCGATTAAGGAAACTTAGCCCTTCAATCAATGAAAACTTCGGAGACGCGCAAAATTTGTAAAATGAAAAACTAATGCTTCGTTAATTTATCGTGTTGCATAGGTCCCATAGGTTCCACAGAAGACATATTTATTAAACGCTTTATTGCTCCTTATTACCACATACTTATATAGTGATTGAATTACTCCACAATCTGCAGCTCTTTAATCAGCAAGTTCAAGTTTTAAATCTCTAAACGCTGTGATATTTTAGCTATTTATATATCTCTTTTTAGCCATCATATGTTTAGTTAATTGACGTGTTGCACATTTACTGTCACAATTGCTATGTGGCGAAAATTTGGAATTTTACACTTCACCAAACAATATGCTACTGTACATTTTTACTGTTTCTTTATTTTATTTCTTCAACACCAGCAATCGCTAAATGCGGCCACCCTCAAATCTTGCACGCTTGCTACTGAAAAGTGAGAGTTCTGCTATCGAAGTGCATGGGCCATGTGAAGAAGCAAAATTTTAGCGTGAAATCAGTTTTGATTGGCGTGAAAATTCGCCTTTAATTGCAAATTAAGTTATTGACTTAAGTTGGCGATGATTAGCTATGAAATTCAGCACTGCGCATTTACAGATACAGGAAATTCTTTGTTGGAAAGTAAAATAATTAAGTTGTTTTAAGTACAAATGATTTAGTGGCTATTTGCTTTTGCGCAATAAAATTTCACTAGGTAATTATTAAAATTAAAAGGAGTTTCCTCCCTAAGCACCGCCATATAGTCAGAGCCGGCCCACAGTTTAAAAACACCAGAAATTACTCCTTAAAAATGACGGGCCACACTTCACGAGAAAAGGCTCATATTCCTAAGATATTTTCTCTACTCATTCCTCGTTTAACAATTTAATATAGTCTTGGCTTAAAGCGACTTCTTGGAACATCGGCACAGATCCTGAGTTTCTAATTAGAGATAGATGCTAGGTAGAGTGATATAATATAAGGTTGTGCCCTATCTATTATTGTTAGTAAAGAACTTCCTCTAGTCCTCAGAGCCTATGTAGAGTTCAATGGCCTAGAAATTTTACGATTTGGGCCATTTAGATATTTAAATTTCTTCTTATTATCATATGTCCACGTAATGGTTTGACAATTTTGGCCGACACTAAATTCCTAACCAACTGCTTCTCATATTTGAGAAACTGATGACAGTACGAATGGGAATGGCTTTAAATTTCCATTCAAAAGTTACCTGATGACAGTACAAATGAAAATTCCAAAATTCCAAATATTGATTTCGCGTGTTATTCTCTCAAAATAAAATCATGGTTTAAAAAACTAAAAACTCGTTTTTATTACAATTATAAGTTAAAAAATAATTTATAAAAATGCAGTTTTCGTTTAACAGAGAGAAGTTCCCTAACTTTATTTAATTAAACTTTTAAAACCAACCTAAAATAGGATTAAATTAATTGACAATAAAATTAACAATTACCGGAAAACAAAGCGGGATTGTTTCTTACATTACATAATCCATCTATTGGCAAAATTCAATGCTACTAAACTGAAAATGAAAAGCTCAAAACAATTGATTCCAAGCACCCCACGTTTTGTTTTCCGGTAAAATTAATTTTATTGTTCATTACTTTGTGAACTATTTTATTAAAAGCAAATTTTTAGTTTGTTAAACTATAACTTTTTCAGATAAAAAATCGTATTGAAAAAGCATTATCCCAATGAGGGATTTTAGGAATTGTCCAAAATTGTCGGAGCTCACTCAGAGCAAATTATTATATGTTACCCAAATATTTTGCGAATCTTTTAACAACATGTCCATTGCACTTTGGGAAATAGTTCGTTTTCGCATGTGTTGTAGTTAGTTTTTAGTTTATGTTGTTTAATAAAGGGCATGTGTGAATCGGTAATAAAGTTCTGTGTGGAAAGCTGGTGAATAATATTTTTACTATGGTGATACAGCTTTGCCAATCCGCTGTGTGAAAAGAACTCTTTTTTGACAACCGCAGAATAAAATATTATAAATTGAAATAAAATGAATATTTTAAGAAAACATCTAGCTCATAAATATTAAAATGAATTGTAAAAGTGGCGAATCGACAAGGAAAGATTCGACCTCATCCGTCCAAGAAGGAACACGGTAGGTATATCAGTGGCTTCATTTCAACGATATTCAAAGGATCACTCATTTAGCCAATATAGGGGAAAATTTTTCATCCTGTGCAGCAGCGCTCATCTGAGCTCTTAGGTTTCCTTATAAGAACTTTTATTGGCTTACGCACCGGAGCGAGGAGGTTTCTGCTCTTTGGTCGTTTCAATTTTTTTTTTTTTCACGCAAAAGTTCTTATCAGGCGCCTCGGAGCAAGCGGGCATTGGCTAGTTTATTATAAATTTAATTCATCACATAAATAAATAAGTATTTATGTTTATTTATAACGGAAAATAGTACAGNAGAACATCGGGAAAGCTCATGACATCGAAAGCGATTAGTATTCCATATGAGGCCACAGGNGACTCTTCAAAAACACTCTTTTTATACATTAGGCGTAGATAAATTTATGCTAAAATATGCTTTTCATATACGCCCGCATATATGTTGTCAGTAATATTTTTTCTACGAATGTGTTTCTGCCGTGAGAAACAGCTTCTCATAAAAATAAAATCCCCATTCGGAGTCGGCGTAAAACTGTAGGTCCCTCCGCTTTGTTTGCCAACATCAAGGCACACGTCACAAATCAATTGGTATTCATCTGACTGATGGTTACATTATTATATTGCGGACACCTCTGCTAGGACCCAGAGCTTAGCAAGCTCAAATCTGACTACGGATTTAAATATCCTGACCCTAGATTATATCAAACTATGTAGCTTCATAAAAAAATTACCTGCTTGAATTTCTGTGGCCGAAGACGGGTTAAGTGCAGTCTAGCTAAGTAAAATTTCTTCACTGTCTCCTGTTACCTCGCCATACCTTAATGAC
>NW_016163472.1:33137-36366 GCF_001687245.7 Rhagoletis zephyria | reverse complement strand
AATAGGGCGGTCATCTCTCATGGTTATTTTGTGCGTGGCTATATTGGAGGTACCTGTCATTTTCTCGAAGACGCTTAGTTCCCGGTCCAAGAGTTCTTTAACCTCAGGGCTCTCTATGTTCAACGTGGGTTTTAGTACGTTTGGCGGTTGTGGGGCCATCTGGGGTTCATGCAAATTTGCTCAGCCACGTGGCCTCCCCGGAAGGCGTATCAGTCAATTCTAGCGGCTTTTACGACGTACGCGCCTGGTAGAGATAGTCCATCCCGATGATGATCTCATCTGCGAGTTCTGGTAAGACTTAGTAGTTCGTCGTCGTGGGTTTGGTCACCCAGACCGACCGTCGCATCTATAGT
The DNA here is from genome assembly GCF_001687245.7 of Rhagoletis zephyria. Classification (NCBI taxonomy): domain Eukaryota; kingdom Metazoa; phylum Arthropoda; class Insecta; order Diptera; family Tephritidae; genus Rhagoletis; species Rhagoletis zephyria. The sequence continues at coordinate 36,013 of NW_016163472.1, read as the reverse complement.
CTCACGTATCATAGTTGGGCTGCCATTGCCCATGAGAACTCTTGTTTCCACCATCTTGACCCTTGATGGTGGAAACGGTTCGGCGATCGCTTCGTTAGTTAAGCTCCTTGTGGCTCCAGTATCTACAGTCGCCTGCACTTGCGTCTCGTCTTGTAAGGCAGAAGCGACGAGTCGATCTTCGTCTTGGCGTAAGAACGCGTGCGAGTTACCCTCATTTGGGTATCCGCTCCTAGGTCTTGGCAGAACCCGTGCTCGTTTCCCTGCATCCTTCTGCAGCAGTCTCTTGTCTGCACCCAACGACGGCCACACTCCCAACAGAAGTCAATTCTGGGGTTACGGCATCATTCCGCGCTGTGCTGCGGTCGTCACCTCTCAGCATGACGCCGCACTACTGGGGTCGATCGGTGTCGGTCTAAGAACATGGTGGCGCTCTTCTTGGCGCCTTTGTGTAATGGGCGCACGTCTATAAGTGTCGGGGTGGGGACGCCCGGTCGTGGTTTGTGGAAAGTTCCGTTGGATGAAAGGAACTGTGATAACTTCTTCCGCAGCTCGTCAACTGTCCCGGAATCTTCTAGTCCGTACTCGAGGAGTTCCCCCTTACGTAGGTAATATACCCACGACAAATTCACCATCTTCACTCTTCTATGAAAATATTTGTGGGTCTTTTCAAACACTTGCTCTGCACTTATTGCTCCACTTGTAGTCTTTTCTCACTTCACTCACTTTCTGGTCTTTCTCTGGAGTCTGTTCTGGCACTTTCACTTTCAATTCTTTCTCTGAAGTCCATTTTTCGGATTTTCACAATCAGCCCTCTCTTTTTTGTCTTTTCTCTCAGTTTTACCACATTTAACGTTCACTATTTAGTCCACTTTAGTCTTGCTGTCTTGTCCCTGCTGCTTCGTTTTCGGTTTATAGCACAGCACTCGTCTGTCTTGGTCGTACGTTAAGAGGGCGGGAGTAGAACCTTCCCGTTCCTTTCCGGTTGGTGGGCGTAGCTCCGTCCCACCAAATATAATGACCGCTATAGTAAAGGAGCGGCAGTAGAGCCTACCCACAGCCTTCGGTTGGTGGGCGTAGCTCCGTCCCACCAAATATAACTACCGCTACAGTAAAGGAGCGGGAGTAGAACCTACCCACAACTTTCCAAAAGAGGGAGTTGAACCTGCCCGTCTCCTGATACCTAGCATAGGGAGTAGAGCTTTCCCTAAGCGTGCTAAAGCTCCTGACTCTGCCGACTCCTTTCTGCTTTGATTTATGCCCGGCTATTTATACGAATGGCAGGTCGAAGTCGCGTTGCGTATGTCCCGTTGTCCTTTGTGCTTTGTTGCCATGGTGCTTAAAAGTATATGTACAATTGTGTGTATGTAAATAATTAATTCAATGCATATGTACAATTATGTATGCCTAATTATGTTCATATATGTATGTATGTAGCTGTGTGTGTATAATTCATGTATTGTGTAATGTATTTACATATTTATATATGTACTAGCAGACCCGGCAAACTTCGTCTCGCCCAAAATTAATTTTTTGTATTGAAACATTTTGGTCTAACATTTTCACCAACAGTTCACGTTCATGAATTTCAGTGCCGCATTTATCTTCTAATATTACGATTTGGTGGTGTTAGAAGGCATATTTCCATTGCCATCTTAAATAACCTCGCAAAAGTGTATATGTATGCATCACGGTTGCCAACCGTCCCGTTTTCGGAGGGACTGTCAAGTATTTAAGAGATATGTCCCGGTCCCAGTATGACACATGACACTCAAAGTGTCCCGGTTTTNAGGGACTGTCAAGAATTTAAGAGATATGTCCCGGTCCCAGTATGACACATGACACTCAAAGTGTCCCGGTTTTTCGTAAGAAAAAAAATTAGACATCTCGTGGTAAAAAAATGTAGAACTCTTGAAATATGTACATTTATTCTTCAAATTCTATTTACTGATTGTCAATATATGCCGTATTTTGTTTGCTACTGCGATTTACTGCAGACTGTTTCATTCATAACTAAATACAATAAACAAACTGTGTATGTGTAATTTTGTCCCGGTTAAAATGAGTGAATTACACGAAAAAGTCAAAAACGCGATTGCTATTTTATTGACGAATGGATTTTAAACAAAGAGCCTTAGCCGTGGCTACTTGAAGAATACGCCATTTTTTACCAACTTCAAACTACAGAGACAACTTGTATGTAATTTCCTGAGTTTTGCACATAGTCTAGAAACTTTTTTTTAATGTTTTTTGTTGTAGGATGAACTATGTTTTTATAGAAAATTCGTGGAAAATTTTAAGTAAAAAATGTTCCATACATTGTGCCTTATCTCGGAAAACTTTTCAATAACGCCGTATCGCAGAATTTGGTTAAAAAATGCCCTATCGCAGCTGCCGATAGGGCGTTTTTGAAACGAATTCTGAGATAGAGCGTTCTTCAACAAAATTCTGAGATAGGGTGTTTTTCAATAAAATTCTGAAATGGGGCGTTTTTCAATCAAATTCTGAAGTAGGGCGTTCTTGAACAGTTTTCTGAGATAGGGCGTTTTTGAACTGGCTGCCGAGATGGTTCGATCTTCGACTCAGGTGACGATATATAGAAATTAACTATTTGGTGTAATTTTTATTACAATTTTAATTTATTTTTCAAGTTATTTAAAAGTATTATCATTAAACTATCGTTTTATGAAAATTTGTATGCATCCATGAAATTTTACATTGTTTTGTTGTTGTGTGTTGTTCCAAACAAACCAATGAAATTCATGTCGTTTAATATGTTATTTTACCTACCCTCTTTCCTAACATTGTGTGTCCCGGTTTCAAGAATGCAAAAGTTGGCAATCGTAGTATGCATACAAAGATACGTAATAGCTTCAGTA
>NW_016163472.1:16950-32102 GCF_001687245.7 Rhagoletis zephyria | reverse complement strand
AAAAAATATTGGCACAGAGAATTTTTCGCCATGAATGCAAAGTTTTTTATTCTGATTTCTTCTCTAATTGTTTTTTATAAAAATATAGTTAGTAAGTTCTACTTTCAAGTCAGATTTTTAGAAAAATGTTAAGTATGCAGTTTTATAGCCCATTTAATTTTAGTATAATAAAGTGCAGACTTGAATAGCTAGAAAACCTCTCTGTTTTTTGACAATTTTTTATACGCAGTTTCTTCCATACAAAAAAAAAATGTCGCACATAATTTGCATGGAAGAAACTGCGTGAAAAAATTGCCAAAAATCAACTCGGTTTTCTGGCAACTTCAAGCTTGTACTATGTTATACTAAAATATAATGGGATATAAAACTGCATACTTTGAATTTTTTTCAAAAATCTGATTTGAAAGTACTAACTATATTTAAAAAAAAATAATGTGCGAAAAGAAATTCAAGTAAAAAACTTTGCATACATTGCGAAAAATTCTCTATGCCAATACTTAGATCCGGCACTATAAATATTTATTAATTATAATTCCATTCAATAAAAGAACTACAATAATTTGAATTAATTAATTGCCTTTATTTTTAGCATTCAAAAACAGTAGATAAAGCAGTGTAAAAAAACGCTTTTTTAACGTAAATTAATCGTTTACGAGACTCGTTTACAATTAAAAAACGGACGTAAAAATATTCGCATACGAATGCTTTTTCGATCCGTTTACGACTGTTCGTAGGCGATGCACAATTTAAAGCGAAAAAGTGCTCGAAAAAGAGTCGTAAACGGCTATCATAAACGATTTTTAATCCGGTTTTTCTTCGAGAAAATATCCAATTACGAGCTTGTTTACGATGATTTTGCTGGCTGGGTACGCATACATTTGTTTGTGTCACTTTTTAATTCGGTTGTAGAAGCCTTTGAAATTCACAAAGTAGATTTTTGGAAATTTAGAAATTTATATAAAACAATTTTCTGCTTACAAATAGAAAACTTGTTACTTCACATGTATGAGCGTCTGGTATTGGGAAATGAAAATATCGATTTGTCAATAAAAACTGGTCATAAAGAGAGGTCGCGGGATGGACACATATTTTTGGTAATTTAAAAAGTTTACATAATATGTATGTACATAAATCATCGATTAAATGATGAAAGTTGCTACCATTCGATGGTTGTTACGTATGAACATATGTACATATATATGTAAGATTCGAACTTTTTTGCAAACGTTTTGCAAACGTTCCCAACAAGCAAAATAAACTTAAAGAAAGTTTTTTTTAAGTTTTCAATTATAAACATTAAGCTTACAAAACGCTAATTTTTTGTTTATAAAACGCTTGAAAGGAAACGTAATATAATCGAAAAGGAACATTGGTTATAAGCGTAGAAATATAAACTTGTAATAAATGTTCAAAAGAAAGCTTTTTATAAACATTTTTATAACCCTTTATTTAAAGATATTTCATTAAAAACTCATACATAGATTGCTTAACATCTAGAAACTAAACGAAATGCGAATTTTCGGCGGACTCATCTACAGTCGGAAAATATAAATAGGGAATAGACATTTTAGCATACAAATGCACAATAACACATACAAATTAAGCATAAAAAAGTTAATTATTACATCTTGTTGCGTGCTTTCAATTACTTGCGGTTATTGGCAAATTGGAAAAGCGACATCGATGCAGCTATATATTCCGCTTCATCGCCGCCATTCTCATTGATGAACTTTTCTGAAAAAAATTTAATACATTTTTAATTGAATGTTAAACTAAGAAAGGATAAGGGGAACTCATCATTTGAAGACTCGAATGCTCGAATGCTGCTCGAATGCGCAGCGGGTCCTGGATTGGACTTTTTTTACCACATCGGTTTTATTTAATTTTTTCTTTTAATAATATATTTTAAAAAACGTAAACACGTCACTTACGATTGAAAAAATTTTATATTTACTACTTCATGTCGTTGGCATTTACATTTCATTTATAAGTTTAAGTTATTTATAAACATTCGCTCTCAAAACTTATTAAAGGTTTATTTGAAAAAACTTTTAATAAGCTTAATATTAAAAATGCTTATTTAACGCTTATTATAGCAAACTTAATTTAAGTTATTTTTAAAAACATTTCCTGAAATGCTTGTTGGGTTATTATTAAATGCTCACATTTTAAAAGAAAAAACTTCATAAGTATTCCAATACTTCCTATGAAGTTTTCAAATACTACTGAATGCAATCAACATACTCAAGTACTCTGGAAAATCGGAACAGTGTTTTATGTAGCAGAGCGCTGTTGAGTAACATTGCTCAGTACCTCAAATTGATGATGTTCTCTTTTTTTGTTCCTATCTTTTTAAGTATTCCAAAATTTATGTTCCATTTACTCATGTACACATGTGAAGAGTATTTCGGCAGGGATATTTGCAGTCCTTTAATTTGAAGGTAGAAAATTTAAAACAAAATGTATATTCATAACTTACAAAATTCCAAACGCTGAGTGTTTTGTATGTGAAGTAAAATATTCAAATCTACTCTACTCTGTTTGGCTAGAAGTTTGAATGAATTCATGGAGCCTTCTAATATGTATATATGCAAAGTTGTGGGGGCTCCAAGCCCTAGGATTGGAGTCCTCACGGGGTGGTAGATCTTAGCACCGATGCTTTAAACTGGAATGGCCCTGCAAAATCTACTCCAGTTGTAGGAAAGGGGAGTGAGAAAGTGCAACGCTCAGGGGGTAGAGCGGCCAATATTTGGGTGCGTGTTTGTGTATTGTAATGGGAGCACATTTCGTATTGAAAAAACTTTTTGATCAGAGGTTTTAGCTTTGGTGCGTAGTACTCTTGCCTTACCATTTGGAGCATTAATCGGGTTTCTGCGTGAAGAAGAGGCGAGTGTAAAAATTCCAAAAACAGCTGGAGGAACATCGATTCTGTAGGGAGAATTATTGGGTGCCTTTCATTGTAGCTCAGCATGGAATTTGCTAATCGGCCATTAACCCACAGAAGTCCGTCTTTGTCTAAGGAAGGATTGAGATCAAGAAGAGGGCTTTTTTTGTTAATGGGCTTTTTATCTGGCAGAACATGGCGTGATTGGGATGCGTTGATAAGACGGATTTTTGCATATTGAAGTTTGTCATGTGTCAGATGTGGATATATGATTGTAGCCAATCCCTTTGGATTCTTGCGAACATTGCTCACGAAGCGCATCAAGAAAGTCGACCTCTTCATCGAGCGCGTGAAGGAATGCACTGCGTGACCAGCGTTGCCAGGTTTTCGGCATGAGAAAACGTCTTTCTTGGTCTGAAAAAACGTCATTTCCTACCCATTTCCATGTATGCACTCAGAATTGTTCTTATTAAACTTTTATTGTATATAAAGGTACATATGTACGTAAGGTATATCAAAATGTTATTTCGGCATAGTACATTTAAAATTCATTAGTGGTATTCACCAAAGTGAGCAAGTGGACTGGCACTCTGGCAAACAGCAGATGAGCTCAAGCAATGACTGTTAACAACAAGTTGGTGAATACCAATATTGTAAACTGGTTTGAGATCGTTAATATAAAAATCATTTTAAATATACACTTGTGATCAACTGTTTTCTTTTGTTTATTTAATGTTTATTATTTTTCATAAAAGTAACACAATATAAATCTACATTTCAATCTGTGTGCAAAAATTATAAGAAATCTGCAAAATTTCAGCTAGATTTTCAAGTTTTTATTCAGATTTTTTAGAATTTTTTTGAGTATGCAGAAAACAAAGCTTGTAAAGATTTATTAAAAAAATAATTCAAAATCAGTTCTACTTACAAGATTTAGTAACAAATTTGCCGAAAGTGTGAGCGTAAAGCTGATGCCACATAAAACTTTTGCTCGCTTTGCGTGACAGATTCGCTTTGACAGATAAGATGAATTGTATAAAAATGCACAAAGCACGCCACATAGATCGTTGAAGCTGCAGCGCGAAGCGAAAAGATGGCCAACTCCCATCTTTTTGCGCACTTTGACAACCAACCGGTTTAATATTTATTTTTATTCGTCCAAATTCGAGTTTTCATGTAGAAACATAAAACTTAATTACATTGCTGATATTTCTAAAGCAAAATATATAAAATCCACAGCAATTTTGACGAGTAAAAAAGCAGTACAAAATTGTTTTCTTTGCGTTCACTGTGGCATACCTTTTGCGTCTGGCGCTTCGCTGGCAAAGTTATAAATGTCACGCAAAGCTACAAAGTTTTATCTGGCATCAGCTTAAGTACTTACTCGACAAGCAAATAGTACGCTATGCATTGAATATATTGTGCATAGAGAAAAATTACTGGGAAGTTAAAAAACGTAATTTTTTACACAAAAAACGTCTAAACGTCAACAGGATACAAAAAACGTCCAAATGACGTTAAAAACGTCAACCTGGCAACGCTGTGCATGACTTTGACCTTGGCCATGCATCCATGGGGAAAGAGAGCCATTTTGCCCCGTGCCACCGGAATGGGGAATTCGCCAAGTCCNAGCTGATGCCACATAAAACTTTTGCTCGCTTTGCGTGACAGATTCGCTTTGACAGATAAGATGAATTGTATAAAAATGCACAAAGCACGCCACATAGATCGTTGAAGCTGCAGCGCGAAGCGAAAAGATGGCCAACTCCCATCTTTTTGCGCACTTTGACAACCAACCGGTTTAATATTTATTTTTATTCGTCCAAATTCGAGTTTTCATGTAGAAACATAAAACTTAATTACATTGCTGATATTTCTAAAGCAAAATATATAAAATCCACAGCAATTTTGACGAGTAAAAAAGCAGTACAAAATTGTTTTCTTTGCGTTCACTGTGGCATACCTTTTGCGTCTGGCGCTTCGCTGGCAAAGTTATAAATGTCACGCAAAGCTACAAAGTTTTATCTGGCATCAGCTTAAGTACTTACTCGACAAGCAAATAGTACGCTATGCATTGAATATATTGTGCATAGAGAAAAATTACTGGGAAGTTAAAAAACGTAATTTTTTACACAAAAAACGTCTAAACGTCAACAGGATACAAAAAACGTCCAAATGACGTTAAAAACGTCAACCTGGCAACGCTGTGCATGACTTTGACCTTGGCCATGCATCCATGGGGAAAGAGAGCCATTTTGCCCCGTGCCACCGGAATGGGGAATTCGCCAAGTCCTGCGGTTTGCAACCGCGTGTGCCGAGGTCGGCTGGATTGTCTTGGCTGTACCGGTTGGAAGATATTCCCGGATTCGGGGGTACGGTTGGAAACATGAGTCTTCCATATACATGGTGGCTTTTCAAGCCAAGCTAGCACAATTCCTGAATCTGAGCAAAAGAATGTGTTGCACGATTCTTATTTGAACTGTTTTCGAACAGCTGCGACCAGTTTTACTAGTCTCCAGTGGTGAAACTTTCCTTTTTGCAACCAAGAGATTGAAATTTATTTGGTCCTCTACGTGGATGTTGATCGATTCGCATTAGGCATCACAACACCCTTGGATTTTGGTTGTGAAGTTAGTCCATCGAGGGATTTCGATGTGGCAGATTGCTGGCAGATTTTTTACGAACTGTTGCCATTATACCAAGGCTTTATGCTTGGCGCACTCATTCCAACCAACGCCATGCAGCCAAAGTTCTTGAAGCAGAATCTTTGTTTGAATCATAACTGGCGACCGTTGAAATGATTAGAAGTGATCGTGGGGCGCTCACTTTGATCATCGATTACACGTAATTTTTAAAACTTTAATTTCCAAAATGAACTGTCTAATATGCAAGTAAAGAATTGAACGCAATAGTGCAAATAAAATTGACTGTTGTGATTTCAAAAACTATTTTCACTGCACATGTGTTAATATCAAAGCTGCTGATATTGAGTTAATCAAGGCAAACAATAAGAAATATCGTTGTGACAAGTGCAGTGCTTTGCGCAAGAAAACATTACAACAACCAACAACAATGCTAACTCAGATTGCGGACAGCCAAAGCCAACCACTAAATACATCTACTGCCAGTAAAAAACAAAGTGTTTCTCTTGAACACATGCGAACATCTGAGAATAATGTCGGGCATTCGGCAAGTCAACTTTCCGGTGAGCAGCGCAAAGCAGTAAACGTAGCAGAGCAAGGAGCTAATGTTCAACTGCAAGAGCAGCACAAAGCGACAAACGATAACGAAAATTATAAAATAACTCCTCAGCTCTTATACGAAGAGATAATTAACCTTAAACAAATAAACATTGACTTTCTCAGTTAAATACAACAACTAAATAAAGAAAACAACGAATGGAGGGTGAAGGTATCTAAGCTTGAAAGTAAGCTAAATTGGAGAGAATAAAAGCTACTAGAAAATTCCATTGAAATTGTAGGAGTGCCGAACGTTAATAACGAAAATGCAAAAGAGTTTAAGCAAAATTTTCAGTGATGGTATCGAATGATGAAATTGAGAAGTTTAACATCAAACGCATAAATGTGAGGGGATCTTCACCATCGAAAGTAAGCTTCAAAAATATTATTTGCGTAAAGCTCGCATCGGCAGAAAGCAAAAAGAAGATCATGGCGAAACGAACGGCAAGGAAGAATCCAAACACGTCACTATTTTCCGATGTTAACAATAAAAACATTTACATTAATAATTGCCTTACCAACTACAACATAGCTTTGTTTTTGGCAGCGACTAAGGTGAAAAAGGAAAAGCATTTTAAGTATTTATGGTTTAGCAACTCACGACTATTGACGAAAAAGTCTGAAAAAGATAGGGCTGTTTATATAAGAACATTTGAGGATCTAGCTAATATCCCTATTTAGAGAATTGTAAACCCATACTGATTTTAAACAAAACTATGAATTCAAGATCCGTTTTTATAGAAACAGCCCTACCAAACGTGCTATTAGCGATTTCAACTTAGTAGCATCTGAAGCCAATACATTAACTGTTTTACATCAAAATGTAAGAAGTCTTAGACAGAATTTCGATTCATTAGCTTGCAACCTTGAAGACTTTAAAAATCTTCCCGATATTGTTTTCGTTTCAGAAATATGGATCTTTTTTCTATGAAATTAATGATTACCATATCCCTAGTTATAATTTCTTTGCAAATACAAATGATTCATATTCAGCAGGTGGTGTAGGAGTATTTATACATAATATGTATGAGTGCGGAGTTATACGTTCCCGTCTGTCGAGCGTTGATATTATAATGATATCTTTGAAAATAAACAATGAACCATTCAGCTTCGCGTGTGTATACAGGTTTCATTCACAGTCATTTCAGCTGTTGCATGAACAATTTTCGTCTTTTCAGAGTAGACAAATAACATCAAATCTCATCATTTTGGGCTATTTCAATCTAGATTTATTAGGTGCCAACGTTGCTTTAGATAACCATCTTACACTTATTGCGGAGCATGGCCTAATTTCTTTTATAAATGGGACTACACGGCCTGTTTCAGGCTCTTGTTTAGGCGGTTCAGTAATATGGCATCCAGAACGCTGGCCGTTATAAACCTTGACCTTGGAATTTCTGACCATTGCTTAACTCGTCTACAATTCAGAAGTTTGCATAATGAGCGAAACAACAATAACAACAAATCACTAGATAGAACAAAAATTAATTTTAAATTTTTTAATGAAGTTCTACGTTATGAAAGCTGGGAAACGGTATACGCAGAGAAGGACGTGACCAAGGCGTTTAATTTATTTATAAATAAACTTAAAGAATACGTAAACCAGTCAAGCATTGCGGTCCTTCCAAAAAAAGCCGATGTAAGGCTTATGCCTTGTCGTAGACGGTGTTGATATTTGTGAATCTTTGGAGATATCAACGATTGTTTCACTAATGGTGGAATAGTTTCCGTGCCTAGTAGTAATTTACAACATTGCATGCGCTATACTGATCATATACACTCCGTTTGCGTTCCTCCTAGAAGTAGCTTCTTGTTTGATCCAATTTCTGAACAATCCTAATTCTAGTGGAAATGACAACATTTCGAATCGAATTATAAAGAACATAGCACTATTCATTGTAGACATTTTAAAACATTTATTCAATTCAAGTAAAGTCGCTGGAGTCTATCCAGAAGATTTGAAATGTGCAATCGTAATACCACTCTTCAAAAAAGGGAATAGAAACGAAAAAAACAATTATAGACAGTAGTAGTAGTAGTATATTGCTAGCAGCGCTGCTGCACCGGTTCCAGAACCGGCATAAGGTTTGCTGTTGCTCCGGTCCAGAACCGCTATATGGTTTGCTGCTGCTCCGCCGCAAGCTTTGCTGCTCCGCCAAAAGATGTCGCCGATCGTAATCCAAGTTCAGAACCCAGATAAAAGCCGCAAGATGTCGCTGGTGACAAATCTGAGTCCGGAACCGGAACCGATCACAGGGTGTTTCGCTGATGGAAATCCAAGAAATCCGATACAAGGTGGTTTATATGTCGAAAATTGGTAAAGTGTGTTGGTATACATATATACATATGTATTCTCATACATGCTACTATATGAAAACGTACATACATACATATGTATATACATATATAGATGCTCCACCCCTAGAAAAGTGTGTTAATAATGTTCACATAGTTAATTGCTAAGTATTTAATATGTATGTGTATATGAATGGAAAGGGCTGTTTTTGTTGGTAATGAGAACAAATAAAATTTAATTTGAAATAAAAGAAAGTTTTATAATTACTTATTTATTTTGATAATAAGAATTTTAAACATAAATGTCCCCAATTATATGAATTATAGCTTTGCTGTTTATTAAAGTTATATTTAATGTTTTTTCCTAAATACTTTATTATTTGCTTAGGAGGCTGTAAGTTTCCAAAGCTATCGAAGTAATCAACCTCATTATCGTTTTTCCAGTAAGCTACCCGATGCGTTCCCGCACCCTTTGAACTATCCAAATTTATTATTCCACATTCTCTCTTAAATGGTTTACAGGGTAATGTGTCACACATGAATACACCTCTAAAATTTGGAATAAATTTTGAATACTTCTTTAAGTCTACATCAGTAAGAGGTCTTCTGGGTAGCTTCATGAAGAGTTGTTTTGATATGGTTTTAAATATAATCCGAATCCCTTTTTATAAGGCTTTAAAAACATTCCTTTTCCCATTGAAATCGCTTCCATTGTATTATTATGATGTTTCGCCTCCAATAACTGCTCCTTTCCAGTTTTTATAGCATTGATTGTTGGTTGAGGTGTTGGCAACCCTGAAAGGAAAAGACGTAAATTTTGTATGCTCTTGCGAAAATTTTGTTAATTTATTAAATAAATTGTTTTTCCGAAAGTATCCTGCTTAAAAACGAGTGTATTAATTGAAGATAAGCACGGGTACAAGGAAGTAATCGATATAATTGGAGAGGAAGGATGGAAGCAAGATGTGACAGGTGCAGAGGCACCATTCGGACAGAAGTGGCGAAAATCCGTTGTCAAGGTGTGTGTGGGAAATATTTCCATCTAACAAACAAATGCGCTGGCGTGGACCAATACAGCATAGATAAATTGAGTGAGGTTCCAATGCTTAGGTTTATGTGCGATGATTGTTTGCAGTACATAAATAACATTGATGACATACTTAAAGACATGCAAATGGTTGTGAAGCAAAATGGCCAAAAGCTAGCTGAATATAGAAGCGAGTTCGATAATTCTCTGAAAAAAAATGAAGACGAAATTAAGCTAGTACTGAAGGCGGTAGAAACAGCATTTGCTGAAAGAATCAAGGCAATGAAAAAAGCTCAAGAAACATGTGAGAAAAGTGTTAAAGAAGTAAATAAACTCCAAGATATAGCTGATTTTATAAAGCAAAATAGCGAGCAGGTACGTAAGGAGATTGAAAACAACAAAGAAGATAACAAGAAAATGGTTGAAGCAATAACTAAAGTAAATGAGAAAATGTGTGCAGAAATAAAGAAAAATACAAATGTGGATGCCAGAGTTTCATATGCCAACGCAGCAAAAAGTGCCAAATCAAAAAAAGAAGAGTTGCCAGAGCTAAGAAATGTTGTTCCTCTAATAATTAAGCCAAGTACCAAACAGGAAGTTGAAAAAACTAAAAAGGATCTTAACTCAAAAGTTGATCCCAAAGAGTTACAAATTATGAACATTGTGGGTGGACAAGATGGAGTGGTAATCGTAGAAAGTGCAAACAATGCAGAGAGAGAAAAAATAAGAAATGCAATTGAAAATAATATTGGAAATAATTATGAGGTGAGGATCCCTAAAAAAATTAACCCATCTGTTCTGATAACCGGAATAAGTTACAAATATGAGATTGAGGAGCTTGCTCAAAGAATTAAAAGCCAAAATAACTGCTTGAGCCAAACCGACATAAAAATTACACATTTATACCAAGTAAATAAAAATGGAAATACTTACTATAATGCAGTTCTAGAATTGGATGTCAAAGTGTTTGCGAAGATATTAGCTGAGGAAAGGCTTAATGTAGGATGGGAACGATGCAAAGTATACGATGCAGTGCAGGTTTTGCGTTGTTTTAAGTGTAAAGGCTTCAATCATAAAGCTAAAGACTGTGGAGCAACGGAAGTGTGCACTAAATGTCATGGTGCACATATTTCCAAAGAATGCAATGTGACAGCAATTAATAAATGTATCAACTGCATTAGAGCAAACAAAGATCTGAATATGGGACTAGATATAAACCACGATACTATGGACAGATTGTGCCCTGTATATCAGCAGAAGCTGAATCTAAGGAAAAAACATATGGGATACTAGCAACAAACCAAATATAGTGTGACTATGTCACGGAAAACTAAAGCGTATACTACACGCAATAAGAAAGGCTGTATCCTGCGGTGCATATATCTTAATATTAATAGTATTGTATCAAATAAAGTGGAACTCGAACGTCTTATCGAAGTTAAAAAACCAGCCTTAGTAGTGTGCTCCGAAACTTGTACAACAGATAATATAATGGACTCTGAGTTAAATATCTCTACATATAAATTAATCCGTTGTGATTCACACAGTAGGCACACGGGTGGTGTGTTATTTTATATACATGAACAAGTAGAATTTAACATTGTGTGCAATAAGTCTTTCGACATGAATATGTGGTGTATTATTATAAAAATTAAAAAATGCGCACTTAAGTGGCAATTTGGAGTAATCTATCACTCACCTAGTAGCAGCGATGCAGATTTTGTTAAATATTTAAATGAGATCGTCACGGAGCACCTTAAAGATTCGGATAATAATCTAATTATTGGCGACTTTAATATAAACATGAATTTACCATCCACGTACTCTAACCAACTTACAAGTGTGTTTGCACAAATGGCCATGTTACAAAGAATTGATTTTAACACGAGAGTAACGGAGCACTCAGCTACAAAAATCGACCTACTATTTGCCAATAATGACCAAATCAAAATTGAATGTGCTAGCGAATATAAAATATCTGATCATGAGACAATCTGCTTTCAAATACCCACTACAAAATATTGCAGAATGAGAAAATATGCTAATGCCGTCTGTTGGGAGAACTACAGCGCGGAGAACCTGATAAATCTGCTGCGGTTATGTGATATAAGTTCTATATCTAATATAGTAATAGAAAATAGGGTTCAGGCTTTGAATGATATCCTGTCTGAGGCCATGCAAACATTGACATACGAGAAGAGGATCAATATACGATTGCGAAATAAGTGGTACGATCGTGAACTAACAGTACTACATAATAGAAAATTTGAATTATATAAAAATGCGATTAGCTCAGGTCATTGGGATGATTATAATGCCGTTAAAAAATTATATAAAAAAACTATAATACTTAAAAAGAAGAAATACATGGAAGATCAAGTGATTATTAATAAAGGGAATATGAAATCCATGTGGAAATGTTTGAAAGATGCGGTGGAACTTGCAGACAATAAAGAGCATATTAAAAAAATAGTATTTAACGGTGAATGTCTAGAAAATAGCAACGATATAGCTAATGTCTTAAATTGTTATTTTGTTCAGAGCATAATCCAAATCAATGATAGTATTGAAACAATTGAACCTGTTGATGAAAGTGAAACAACCAACTCGATAGCAACATTTGAGCTCACCAGTATTGAGTTAGAAGATATAATGAACATCACAAAATCATTTAAAAACAAATATGGCGGTAAAAATCTATTGTCAGAGGGTGTTATCAAGGACTCTATGATGTACATTGCTCACGTATATAAGGACATTATAAACGAATCGTTTGATAGTGGCATTGTCCCGAGCTGCTGGAAGATATCCACAATAATACCAGTGGCAAAAGTGAAAAATACAATGAAACCTGACGAGCTGCGCCCAATTAATACCCTACCCATTGACGAAAAAATTATGGAAACAGTGGTGAAAAAGCAACTAGTAACCTACCTAGACAATCATAATATAATCATACCAGAACAATCAGGCTTCAGGAAAAGCCACTCCTGCGAAACAGCATTGAACATGGTAATTGCAGAGTGGAAAGAGGCTGTTGCGGATAAAAAGGTAGTAGTATCTTGCTTCTTAGACTTAAAGAGGGCGTTTGAAACAATCGATCGAAATGAATTGCTAAAGATAATGGATAAAATGGGGATTAAGGGAAAAGCTTTGGAATGGTTTCGTAGCTACCTGAGTAACAGAAAGCAGAGGACGGTAATTGGAGACGCAGTTTCATCGGTTGTTGATGTTAACATTGGGCTGCCGCAAGGCTCAGTACTTGCTCCGATATGGTTTATAATTTATATCAATGATATAAAAACTTGTTTGAGACATTGTAAAATAAGTCTTTTCGCGGATGATGCTTTAGTTAGCATTAGCGACAAAAATGTAGATTGTGCTGTTTTGAAAATACAAGAAGACTTAAATAATTTATATAAATGGCTGTGCATCAGAAAGCTAAAACTTAATATTGATAAAACTAAGTATATGATGTTCCACAAGAACCACAACGTTGTAAACCATAATACTTTAAGCCATTCTAGTCTGAAGATAAAAACCAATGCAATTGAAAGAGTAGATCAAATGAAGTACCTAGGTGTAATAATTGATGAGAAACTAAGTTTCGTAGAACATATGAATCATTTAGAGAAGAAAATTGCACAGAAAATAGGATTTATGTGTCGAACATGTAAGGATATTAGCCAACATCACAAAATATTAGTATATAGATCAATTATAGAACCGCATTTTATTTACTGCCCAACAATACTACTGTTAACAAATGATACGTTAATTAACAAACTCCAAATACAGCAAAACAAAGCAATGCGTTTGATACTAAAATGCTCTTATAGAACATCAAAAAGTATTATGCTTCCTATGTTAAATTGGCTTAGTATTAAACAATTAATCTGTTATTACACATTGAAATTTATACATTACATAACACAGGGAATGTTACCAAATTATCTGAGTGATAGGATGCAGTACAATCATGAGATCCATAACTATGGAACTAGGAGTAGCAGAAATCTAAGACTGCCCAAAGTAAGAACCGAGTTCGCAAAAAAGACTTTAGAATACGTAGGTTATAAAATGTATAATGAACTACCAGCAGAGATAAAAGACTGTGAAAACGTGGTTAAGTTTAAAAAAAAACTATTTTTATATTGTAAAAATTTAAATATGTAATATTAATTAAACAATGAATTTACTCATTTCTTTTAATGAAATAGTTTTAAGAAACAATTATGAATTTTGTAAACACTGGATGTACTATACAATGAATTAGGCTTTTTTGGCCGTAATAAATGAAATAATAATAATAATAATAATAATAATTCCTGCTGTACCGCCAGATAGACTTCCAAGTGCTCCAAGGTGCTAATGGGAGAAATCCTCCAGATTTAGGTAATGGTATTACACGTGGTGCTTTTATTATAGATTTTTTTCCTCTAAAAATATTATTTACAACCTTTCGTGAAATTTTTGTCGCATCTTTTAAGTTATCACTTTTCTATAAATTTTGTTTAGCACTTTTTAAAGCATGTTTGAAGAGATGATAACCAGTTTTTCCTCCCACTTTCTTAGTTTTACTATAAATGTTCCCCATACCGAATTTCGTTTTTGTCTTCATTATATTTGTAACTAACCAAGCATTTGTTTTCTCATTAAGATTGCTATCCTTCGGTTTAACTCTTTCCCAAGCCTTCTCAATTAATTTTTTATCAGCAATATGTCGGTTATCTAAATCTTTATTATATAAATATGATATATCATGTTCTCTACAAGCAGTGTCTAGTAGATTAATCCCTCGATCTCCTCTTACTAAAAGTTTCCGTAGTTTCGTTCCAGGTTCACAAAATTGATAACTAGGGAAATGAAGTTCAATATTTCAATAATTAAATTTTAAATTTCTAAATACCAATTCAACAGTTAATTTATATTCAAATACAATATTGTTATATGATTTAGAATAAACTTCTACATCATACATCGCTTCCCTATTTGTTCTACTATAATACTTTAATTTAGTCTTAATTACTAGACCCCTTCTTTCATATTCATGTTGGTTTTGATGATGCTCCATTATGTACTCTTCAATTTCACCGCCACAAACGGTTAGGAATTTTCCATTGTCACCCTCTTTATCCCATTTTTTGTTTAAAAAAAAGCATGGGCTGCTCTGATGCTCAAAACCTGTAACCGGGGACCCTCATCTTCATCTTCAATACATATATAAGGGTTTTTCATGTCTTCAAAGTACAACATCTCCAATTCGAAATCGAAGTTGTACTCTCCATGATGCTCGCTATTGAGGATTCGATTGGTTCCAGGCATGATGTGTTTTATAAGTATCTTTGAACAAAGTAATAATTTGTAATGTACAGTATTAGCTTATTTATACATATTTCATAACTATATAAAAAGCATTGAGGTAAACTGTTGATAAAGAACATATTTAAATATACATATATTTTAGTAATCTATTTTATACTTCACAATATGATTCAATTAAAATGTGGAAATAATCTTGAGCTCAATGTTGCTGACAAAGAATATATTTATTTTTAATTACCCTATTTAAATTTTATTATATGATTCAAATCAAATGCTAATATTATAAATAGCCTTGATCTTGATTTCATCATCATTGTATGCCTAATAAGTATAGTAACGCCAAGTGGACGATAACGAATACCACATAAATACCACATATACA
>NW_016163472.1:14791-16925 GCF_001687245.7 Rhagoletis zephyria | reverse complement strand
AGTTTGGTATTGGTATGGATGATATAACATCGCTGATGTTTCTGTTATATTTTTTATATAAAATATTCAATCTTTTCATCAGAAATAACGATCAATATTTAGCAAATCATATCGATTTCAAATCGTTCGATTTACAGAACATGCCTGTATATGTATATATGTATATATATTTTAAAATTAGAAAACATTTTTTCTATTATTATTAGAGCAGCAAAGCTTGCGGCGGAGCAGCAGCAAACCATATAGCGGTTCTGAACCGGAGCAACAGCAAACCTTATGCCGGTTCTGGAACCGGTGCACTACTATAGACCTATTTCACTGTTATCCTGAATCTCGAAAACTTTTGAAAGAGCTGTGAAATGTAGAGTTTTTTCATACTTAATCAAAATTAATTACTTTAGTCCCATGCAATTCGGTTTTAGGTCAGACCTTTCAACTGAAGACGCTCTTCTTGAGTTTTGTTCTTTTATATATATTGCAATTGATGAAAAAAAATTGTGCTAGTCTTTTTGTTGATATAACAAAAGCATTTGATATGGTTGACCATAATATTCTCCTAAATAAGCTAAACTCCACAGGTTTTCGCGGAACCATTCTTAGTTGGTTTAAGTCCTACCTAACGAATAGAATTCACAGGGTGAAAATCGACAACAATCTGAGTGCAACCAGACTCATAACTTTAGGTGTTCCACAGGGTTGATTTCTCGGACCAATTTTATTTCTGATGTATATTAAGTCTGTATTTTCGTTGCTCTTTAAAGGAAAAGTAACGGCTTTTGTCGATGATCTTGCGATTGCTTATGGATCAAATAGTGTATTTGATCTTTTTGCAGATATAAATTATGATGTGCATTTACTTAGGACTTGGTTCGCAAGTCATAAACCGGTGGTGAGCAGCAAAACGAAATTAATGTGTTTTAGTCTTTGTGGAAAGGAAATACCTAACAATGAAGTAATTTTTCATGCCTCCAGCTGTATGCGGCTCAAGTTGTGTAGCAATGCATGTGCTCAACAAAAATCTCTAACTACTTTTGACCAGAAAACAGTATGTGACCGTAAATGTTTCAAGATCGAAGTTGTTTTTAATTTCAAGTTCCTAGGAGTTATAGTTGATCAGTATTTAAACTGGTCATCACATATTTCGGCCTTGAAGCATTGTCTGCTCTCAACTGTATGCTCCTTTTACCGCCTAAAAAAACTGTGTTCAAGCAAAATGCTGGAAATAGTGTATCACGGACTAATTCATTCTAAATTACAGCATGGATTGAGTTGTTGGGGTTGTGCATATACCACTAAAATTTGACCTCGGTTAATTTTACAGAAATGTCTCATACGTAGAATTTGCAACGTCGGCCGTCTAGCACATTCTTTGGATCTTTTTAAAAATCTTCATATTCTCCCCGTGAAACACTTGTATTATTATAAAGTTTTAAAAATTTTCTTTTTGAGGAGCGGCTATCTACAAAGCCCAAACACACTTCCTACAGTCTAAGGAGTAAATCACATTCTCATGTTGCTGTTCCTAGCTCTCGTACTACGTTTTTCCGTAACTCTTACACCACAATATCTTGTAAATTGTTTAATAAGCTACCCAAAGTAATCCAAGTCATTAGAGGATTATCCGTATTTCTTAAAGAAATTAAAGTGTGGCTTTTTGGTTTCAACTACGACGAAATTGAAATTCTGTTGCGACCTATTATATAATTATTTACTATTTGTATTATTTCAAGGTTTTAATCTAATATTGCATTATAATGTAATGTTTTCATTTATATATTGTACAAATACATATTCGTGCATTATATATTTAATATATTAATCTATTGCTATTTTTCTTTTTCCTCTTTGCCTTTTGGTTTTCGAAATGCATTTAATAACACTGGTCTACAAATTTCAACTTTTTTTCTGCGAATAAGACGGGACCTGGTGTTTCTGAACGGATTTTTCGTGCTGAACACGAATCCGGGGTCAAAAATGTCCCATCACGTCACGTTTTCGAGAAAAAAGGGGTTGAAACCCCTAAAAACAGCGTTTTTGGCCATTTTCGAAAAATTATAGAGCTGAACCCTGACGTGGTACAAATTTTGCATATATCAGAAATTAAAGGCTAAACCGTGCCCTTTCGAATGAGCCC
>NW_016163472.1:0-11540 GCF_001687245.7 Rhagoletis zephyria | reverse complement strand
CCAACAACTGTGCCAAGTTTGGGCCAACAACTGTGCCAAGTTACCAAGATATACACATGTAACCATAAGTAGGCGTGGCTACGCCCATTTGCCAAAATTTTTTAATATTCTTATTTTTCGTCTAAAACTCATTGCAAATATCAATTTTGAGTGAATTATCTTCAGTAGTTACTAAAATATCGCAGTTTTCGTTTTTCTGAAAATTACCGTTATATGGGAGGTAGGCGTGGTTATTGTCCGATTTTTAAAATTTTCAGCCATTTAGTATGCTGTACCAAGGCCAACAACTGTGCCAAGTTTGGAAGAAATTGGTGCAGCGGTTACCAAGATATACACATGTAACCATAAGTGGGCGTGGCTACGCCCATTTGCCAAAATTTTGTAATATTCTTATTTTTCGTCTAAAACTCATTGTAAATATCAATTTTGAGTGAATTATCTTCAGTAGTTACTAAAATATCGCAGTTTTCGTAGTTCGGAACATTACCGTTATATGGGAGGTAGGCGTGGTTACTGTTCTATTTTGCCCATTTTCAATACCATCCGTCCTACGCCTGAAAGAAGTGCACGTACCAAGTTTCGTTAAGATATCTCAATTTTTACTCGAGTTATCGTGTGCACAGACGGACGGACGGACGGACGGACGGACGGACAGACAGTCACCGCTTAATCGATTTCTCTTTTCATTCTGATCATTTATGTATACATTTGTCTATATCTATCTCGATTCGTTTTGCCTGTTACAAACAACCGTTATGTGAACAAAGTTATAATACCCTTGTGCACAAGTGCGCTCGGGTATAAAAACTATGTGATTGAGGAACGTATACATCACAAATAACAATGTAAATACCTGGTACTTTTGAAAGTAATGATTAATAAAAGAAGGCTTGAGTATAAGGTACTCATGAAATTTTATGTATAAACATACTAGCCGGCCACGGATGCGCGAGGCTTCGCCACGCGCTGACTATATGCATATATACATATGTACATTTACGTATTTGGAGAAAGAAATCATATGTCATCATATACTTCGTTTGTTATATACATAAAAAATAGTGTCTAAATTCGTTCAGCAGCGTGGTTAAAATATCTCGCCTTTCCTTTATACTATGTATAGAAGATAGTAATTTTTAAATAGGTGGCAACCCTACTCAATAAACTTAAGGTTTTTGTACATGCGGAGGCCATGTGCTTCCATTTGGCATCTCATTTTTTTATCCAACGATCGGTGAAGATCTTATAGTTTTTAAACAGGTGGAAACCCTACTCAGAAAAATAACACATTATTACACATTCAGAGGCTAAGTCTTTTCATTTGACAGTGAAGGTGCAAAACTGACGCCTACAGTTATTAGAATTGGATATAGTAAATTTCTTAACAGGTGGCAACCCTATTAAAATTCTAAATTAAAAAGGTCACTCTCCTATCGATACAGAATATATTAGAGAAAATGTCGTCAAAATCCGTTCGTTAGTTTTCGAGATTACCGCGTTCAAAAATCTCGACTTGCCTTTATACTATGTATATGTAGATACGTACGACAAAGCATAAGAGTACGTTTATATATAAATATAATCTCAATCAAAGCTCGTTAGTTGTCAAATTGGTTATGCTTGTTATTCTCAAAACTCGAGGAAAAGTTAAGCTTCTTCTCTGTGCCACCATGATAACTTTTTTCTGCTACACAAATTATGCTATTAAAGTATATTTTAACTTAATATTTTATTAAAAATACCTTTACAAATCTCTATTCCATACTAGCGTCAATTCTTGTTTTTTTTTTTACATTTGACATTCCTCCTCTTCTTCGCAAGTATAACCGATAAAACTAGGTACGACACCAAAAAGATATCGGTTTAATCTGAGATTATTTTATAATTATAATTTTGTATGGCTAATCTCTTCTTCTAATTACAGATAAGGGAGTTAAGAGCGAAAATGTGGATAATAATTTTATATGTAAACCTATTATTAGGGAATTCAGTTACATAAATACACATGTAGGTTAGGTTAGAAATTAAATATTAACTTCACTTAATTTTATTCATTTTGCTGATGTAATTTTTTTTATTCATTTTCATTTTTAATTCTGTTGAAGGGAGAACCAAATACTCTACATATCACACCTTGGATTTAATTGTAGATGTAGCAGATTAACTATTGTATTGTTGAATTGTATACTTGAATTTTATCGCAATCTATTGTATCTCAATTACTTATTTCACATTCATTGAATTTGTTGTATCAACATAAATTTACCATGTAAATCCTTTTTCTTGGGTGAATACCCAATGTACAGCGTGAACACCACCAATCAAGCGAGCGCCTTGCAAGAAGCTGGATTTTGTGAAACGTTTTATGTATATGTACATATTTTTTCGGCCGAACGGTCATTAGATAGAAGAAATCCAGTTCGTGCAAGAGCAAATTTTTCCCTCCTAAGAGCATTTGATTTATTACTGAATTGTTTTCAACTAAATTAAAGTCCTACGCGACCTTTAAATCGGAATTCGGTGTTTTTATTGCAAATTAATCTAATCCCCGGTAAAGTAAATAAACGTATTAAAAACACGTTGTGATTGACGTATCGAGCCGAAGTCGCCGGTAAAAAGCTACAGGTGTCCTATACTCCACTTTTCGCTTGCGCAAAGCCTCCGCAAACCAATCATGCGAAAAACGAACGCTGGCCACCGATCTTCAGGGACCATTCTCCGCTTCCAGTCGCCTAGTTCGCCATCGCCACCCACATCCGTCGGCACCCTTGGGAGATCCGCGCCAGACAAATTCGCTCCCGCTGCCGCCAGCTGCACCATAAACAGCCCCCTACGCTGTGCATTGGTCTTTCTTCGCCACCAAGAACCTGACCGGTGGAATCCATACGGTTGTTAAATAAGTATCCACAGCTGAGCCGTAAGTAATTAAATTTTAGTACTAACCCTGCGGTAGAAAGCTAAAGACGAAAAATGTAGATCTATACACATGTATGTATGTACACATATTAACTTCTTGTGTGTTTCTCGAATTTTCGAAGCATAAATTACAATTGCATTTTCCCGCCATATATTCACTTTTTAGCGCATAAAAGGAAGTTTTCCCGCAATTTCAAATACATGCAGAAGCTAGGTATTTGGCCCTGATGAGGAACCAAATAGTAAGTGCATTTGAAAATCATGAACAACTGGATGTAACTTACACATACTTCTCTAAAGCCTTCGATAAGGTTAGCGACACTATACTTATGCGGAAGTTTAGGAGCCACGGTGTTCATGGGAATCTCATAGATTTCTTTGCAAGTTTTCTAGCTAATAGAAAACTATTTGTTAAATTAGGGAGCACAACATCAAGACGAATGGTCAGGTATACTCCAGGGTACCCATTGTGGGCCACTGTTATTTCTAATATTTATAATATATATATCAGGCACAAAACGCAAGGAAAGGTGAAATAGTCAAACAATTCGAACTGACGGATGATAATTTCGAAGTGGCATGGGAAGCTCTGCGCTCTCGCTATGAGAACAAACGAATGCTGGTTGAGAACCAGGTACGTATTTTGATGAACCTTAAACAGATTCGCACTGAAAATAGCGAGGACATATGTAAACTGCAATCCTCGGTAAATAATTCCCTTCAGATCATCGCTACGCAACAAGTCTCCACTGAAAGCTTGGACCCTATTCTCATTTACTTGGTAACATCCAAGCTTCCTGAGAACACAGCTTCTTTATGAGAACAATCCCTGAGTTCGAGGAAAACCTACCAAAGTGGTCCCAAATGAACCAGTTTCTAACCACTCGTTATGAGGTTGTTGAAAGGGTGGATCAAAGGCGACCAGCCAAACTTCGACAGAATAATGCGAGTGCGAACTACTCTCGGCCAATTCCCCCGAACAATAAGCCAGTCTTCAAGCCACCCACTTCTTACGGCACCCACAACAACCCTCCTTCGCAGATACGAGCCCATATGACCGAACAACGTACTATAGATGCCCCCGATGCAAGAAACTAATCATATGTTGTCGCATTGCCTTAAATTTCGAAGCATGTCCGTTCGCAACCGCATAAATTTTGTGAAAGAACACAGTATCTGTCTCAATTGCTTATCCCAGACGCATTTGATCCAAGACTGCTCCAGTAAATTCACCTGCTCCCGGTGTCAAGAGAAGCACCATTCAATCCTTCACGACACCCAAAGCGAGACTCCCAAAGAGCAGAGGCAACCCTCAAGGAACCAGAGAAAGACATCTCAACACGCCCTGACCAGTAATTCCAACCGGCAAAGTCCAGTTCAGTCAGATGCGACTAATCCCGAACCCCAAACCCCAAACAGAACCACAGTTCAGTACTCTGAAAACGAAAGCAAGGTGCTTCTCCCCACAGCGATAGTACCAGTAGAACAGAGGGGCGAAATCTTCAAGCTTAGATCCCTTATTGACCAGGGCTCGGAAAGGTCCTTCATTTCATCCAAAGCTCAAATTAAACTACGACTACCATGCCAATCCTCCAATTTTAAAATCTCGGGCATGAATGGAAGTGTTGTTCAAACCTTAAATAAGTTGTGCTCCCTAGTCTTTCTCTCGGCCGATTTGACAACAAAAATAAAAGCACAAGCCATCGTGCTTCCCCAGTTAACTAAACTGCTACCAAAATTCCAACCAACTCACGAGCAACGAGAAAGATTGTCTCATCTCGTCGTCAGCAGATCGCTACTGTCATTCGCCGTCCAATATTGATTTAGTCATTGGCAGTGACCTCATCCCCCAGAATACAGAATACGATATTCGGTTGGATTTTATGTGGTCAAATAGCCGAAAAGGTAGGAAGCTTCTCCACTGAAGCCGCACAAATATCAAATGAGTCTTTAGATTACCAGCTCAGAAAGTTTTGGGAACTGGAAGAACTTCCACCACCAAAACTCACGTCACCCGAAGAGGAAATCTGTGAAGAATTTTATAGGTCCACCACAACACGCTCCGATGATGGTCGCTATGTGGTACGGCTTCCCTTTAAGCCAAGCTTCCCCGACGATATCGCCTTAGGTCAATCTCGCACCTCAGCCCTCCAGAAATGTCTGAGTATAGAACGAAATTTTCTAAGAAAAGGCGATCTAAACACTCGGTACGATGACGTATTAAGGGAATATCTCGTTGTCAACCATATGGAAGAAACGACTTCTAAGGAATTATCTTCCCACGGCAAATATTGGTCGTTCTATCTCCCCCAACATGCCGGTATAAAACCCTAAAAAAGAACGACCAAAGTCCTAGTCGTATTCAACGCCTCCAAAAACCCGGGGTCCGGTTACTCCTTGAACGATGTTCTTTACACCGGACCAACTCTCCAGCCCGACTTAATGTTGATGAACCTGAAGTGGCGTACGTACCGGTTCGTCTTTAACGGTGATGTTGAGAATATGTACCGGCAGATACTACTCCACAAAGACGATCAAAGTTACCAAAGAACTCTTTTTCGCCCATCCGCCAATAGTGAAATACAGGACTACAAGTTAAAAACTGTTACGTGAAAACCACACACCCCTTGCGGCCCCCATATTAAGAAATGAAACTTATGTGGATGACATTCTTTCCGGCAGTCATGACATCCCCTCAGCCGAAGAATCCCTATCCCAAATCATCCAAGCTCTCAAATAGGCAGGCATCCCATTAAAGAAAATCACGGCTAACCACCATGAAGTTTTGAAAAACATTGCTAAGGAAGACTTGCTTGATACTAATTTCCTAGAGTTCGAAAAAGCAAGTTCCACGAAAACGCTCGGGATTCAATGGAACGCCCTAACTGATACCTTTTCGTACACTATTGGTTCCAATCCCGCGATGTCCGCAAGCACTAAACGACAAATTCTCTCTTCGGTCGCAAAACTTTTTGACCCCGCTGACATGGGCACCAGAGGACTCAAACTAGCTGTCTTGGCGACGTCGTCGCTATGGTGGAATGGCCCGGAATGGATAACTAGTCCCCTGGAAGCCTGGCCAAAAACAGGACACCGCAACATCAACCCGCCGGAAATACGGCGAGTCGAAGCACTCCATGCAGCCGAAGAAGACCCCGACATCCTCAGTCAATTCTCTTGCTATGCACGCGCTCTAAAAGATATGGCATTCGCCTTCAAATTTATTAGAAACCTAAAGGATCGAGTAAAAGGCATCCTACTTATTCCCTCCGATTCCCTAACGCATGATGACCTTTGCAAAGCAAAGCATCGGCTCATAGCCTTAACCCAAGACCGGTATTACTATGCTGAGAAAGCAAAACTAGCCAACTCTACCGGTATAAGCAAACGGAGCTCATTACTCACCCTAAACCCGTTCCTTGACAAGTCCAACTTACTCCGCGTTAACGGTCGGCTGGCTCATGCAACATTGAGTTATAATGAGCGACATCCAGTCATCATCCCCGAAAAGTCTCGGTTCGCGGTCCTATACATTCGCTTTCACATGAGTTATTTTTACATGCGGAGACGCGTATCATGCAACAAGTTATAAGGCAGGAGTTGTATATTCCGCGGCTCAAGTCGCTCATCAAAAAATGTATTTTTGAATGCAAGCCATGTACTGTCCACAATCAGTAAATGCGCTCCCAAATAATGGCAGCCCTTCCACCAGAACGGTGCACTTACGCCCCGCCTTTCACTACCACCGGTGTCGATTTTGCTGGGCCTTTTCAGATAAAGGCCTCTCTGCTAAGATCGCATACCCTTGTGAAAGGCTATGTAGCCGTTTTGGTATGTTTTTCTACAAAAGCTGTTCATCTTGAGCTATGCTCCGACCTGACCTCCGAGGCGTTCCTCGCCGCGTTTGCTCGTTTCATAGGACATCGTGGATATCCCTCTAGAATGATGAGCGACAACGGCAAGACTTTTATAGGAGCCAAACGAGCCACCGAACGAGAATCCTCAATTTTTCTCCAGAAAGTATCTCAGGATGTCATCTCCAAATACTCTCAAATAGGAACTCACAAGTTCACATTCGAGGAGTTCACCACTCTACTTATAAGGATCGAGGAGGTCTTGAACTCTCGGCCAACCTCATTTTTATTACAAGACCCGACGTATTTTACTGCTCTCACTCCCGGACACTTCCTACGAGGAGCTCCTCTTTTGTCTCTCCCCGAAGCGAACCACGAAGACTTATCTCTAATCAACAGATGGCAACGAGTTAAGGTTATCCACCATCAATTTAGTAAACGATGGAAGGACAATTATCTCAAGGACCTCCAGAAACGATACCCATGGAAGGAAACCTGCAAGGAACCAAAGGTCGGCGAATGCGTCCTCATTAATGATGACACACTACCTCCAACGGAGTGGCGTCTAGGACGCATTATAAACACACACACCGGCCCCGGCGGGCACATCCGTGTAGTCGACGTACGGACTCAAACCGGAACTCTAACCAGACCGATCGTCAAATTATGATTTTTGCCCCAAACCGACGTCCATCCACCGCCAAGTGAAACAAACTAAATCTGTAGCTACAATATTTCACTACTTCTCGCCACAGCTTAAAACCACTGTTCTCTCTCTCTCCACTGTTCTGCTCTCGAAACACTGTAGTTATGCCAATTATATAAGATCTTTATGCACTTACTCCCACTGTTTTCAAATATTATTGCGACGGCAATTGACTAAAGTCATCCCCCAAATGCAATCGCCCCACAGCCGGCACCGCGGTCGAGAGTGGTAATCGTCACCAATGCGGAAGACATCGAATCGAGACGTTCGGAGGACTTCCAAAAATGCCGAGTATGCGGACGTCG
Source organism: Rhagoletis zephyria (assembly GCF_001687245.7). Lineage (NCBI taxonomy): Eukaryota > Metazoa > Arthropoda > Insecta > Diptera > Tephritidae > Rhagoletis > Rhagoletis zephyria. The sequence continues at coordinate 3,759 of NW_016163472.1, read as the reverse complement.
TCATGCACTACGCAGGTGCCCGCTGTTCCAGGACATGCAACCACATCAGCGGTATCTTTTGGCTCGTGCTCACAAATATTGCACGAACTGCCTCGCACTATTGCATCCAACCAGATTCTGCGACCACCAGCACCATTCTCTTCTACACCGCAAGCCCTTGCAATAAGCTAGTATCCGCCCAGACCCAAGAAACAGTGCAGATGCAATCTCCCCTGCCCGGGTCCGGAATTCAAGCTGAAACAGGCACGGCAAGCCGCATCAAACAGCTGCACGCCCAGGTCAGCGCTATCAGCCACTAAAGCGCACGATTCACCGCACGGCCCAAGGACTACGCACCGCCAAATATAGGGGCAGGGACACGAAGTTTTGCTCGTGTATGAAGCACTCAGGGCGCTCAATGAGCTGCAAGAAGCACTAGCCGCTCAAGACGTCTATTGCGGGCAGTATGTTGAAGGGAGAACCAAATACCCTCCATATCACACATTTGATTTAATTGTAGATGTAGCAGATTAACTATTGTATTGTTGAATTGTATACTTGAATTTTATCGCAATCTATTGTATCTCAATTACTTATTTTACATTCATTGAATTTGTTGTATCAACATAAGTTTACCATGTAAATCCTCTTTCTTGGGTGAACACCCAATGTACAGCGTGAACACCACCAATCAATGTTTGAGGGTGTTGGCAACGCGCTCGCGAGCCCCTTGCAAGAAGCTGGATTTTGTGGAACCTTTTAAAAGCTACAGGTGTCCTATACTCCACTTTTCGCTTGCGCAAAGCCCCCGCAAAACAATCAGGCGAAAAACCAACGCTGGCCACCGTTCTTCAATGACCATTCTCCGCTTCCAGACGCCTAGTTCGCCATCGCCACCCACATCCGTCGCCACCCTTGGGAGATCCGCGCCAGACAAATTCGCCCCCGGTGCCACCAGCTGCACCACAAACAGCCCCCTACGCTGTTCAAATTCTTTTAATACATGATATTATCGGAATGATCGATAAAATATGATACTTCTATATACTTGTTAATTAAGGGCGTTAAATGTCTTGAAAACACTGCATCAATTACTGTTTTTGAGCTTGTAGTTTGAACATTTCTATTTGTATATATTCCTAAATTTAGCTTTTCTTTTAGGTATATAATCTGTGGTCCGGCTTCATCTGTCGCTAGGTTTACGTTAAAGTCATGAATACAAATAACATACCATCTTTTGTTTGCAAAATGGGAAGCCTATTTCATTTGTTCGGCATTTCCTCTTACTCTCGTCTTCCCTTTGTTCAGTCTGGTATTAGCTCTGATCCAGTACTCAACGAAATTACAGGTTTTTACACGAACTTGCAGGAAGTTACAGGAAAATAGATCCCGTACTCCAAAATCACGTACATGAGAGAGGGGGTCAAAAAGTTTTGGGACAGTAGACAAAATTTGTCGCTTTGTGACAGCATGTCTCCATTGAACAAGAATCTGTGCATTCGCCACTGCACTTTGGTGACCTTATGTGGTTTGACGACCGCAAGATGTGGCAAGTAGAAAGAAAAATATTTGCCATTAGATATGATCTCGCATGGCTTCGTGTGCTTCATATGATAGAGATCGAGATATTCTTTCTGAAGCGATCGATCCATACTGAAGAACTGCTGAAGTGCAGCAGACCGAAAGTGGCCTAGCAATTCTTCCTTGAATGGAAGCCGCACAATGTTTCGACCGTTTGGGGCACGAGTCATTGTTGTTGCATGCCTGATCTTCAGATGAAATTTGTGGAGCTCCTCTTCCCAAGACTTTCTTAGCTGAGAGCTAAGAGTCCCATTGGAGCAATCCTCTACTTGTGTCGAGAATGACACCACATTTTCTGTTATTGGACCACTGAGAAGCCAGCCAAATATTGTATTTTGCGAAAGTATAGGGTCGCAAACCTTTTATTATCCTTCCAGCAGGTTTTGTGGAAGGATATCACTGCCGATTTCCATATCAGCTTGAGCGGGTATGTGTTAACTTGGGTCAGCAAGTTCAAGGATTTTGAATAGCTGCCAATTTTTACGATTAATGGTGAATGTTGGCATGTGCCTCGTGAGTTGAGGTAACACGATAGCCTATTTATTTCTCCGGTGCATGGTTTTGGGTGTAACCAATGTTTATGGACAAAGTTTTGAGGAGCTTTGTACAACGTGCCCTCCCATGCCGGAAATTTCGATCTTGGAATGTTCGTATGGCAGTTTCAACCGTTTCCGGACTTTCGAGGAAATGAAAGTTCTTTGTAAGCCTTGTTGGAACAGCACTGTCGCTCGCTGGAGTTGGAGCTTGACCGCGCTCGTCAAGCGGGACGTGTCGACTGGGCAGTAGTGTGCTGTGCGGTGGTTTCGTTCGTTCACGGGAGTGTCGAGATTGTGGTTTGGAATTCATGTGCGGCAGGGAGTGATGCCGTTGTTGGCAATGTGTACATGACCACTTGCTCGGACACTCATTGGTGCTGTGAGTATTACCAAGGCAGTTTTTGCACAGCTTGGTTTGGTTTGCGAATTGTACTCGATTCGGTACCGAAATTCGCTTAAATTGCTTTTAGACTCTAATGGGATGCAGTAAGAGCAAGAAGTGCATCACTGAATTTTGCACAGTACCTCATGATACTGCCACGTTCCGCTATGAATCTTCGAGCGGATGAGTCAAAAGTTGTAGATTTTGGGCGCGGTGAGGGTTCTTTTTTACCGCCGGTGGCTTTTTGTGAAGCACTTTCTGACCTTGTCTCCATTTCAAACATTTTTGGTGGACTATGTCCAAGTGGCATTTTTAATGTCGTGGAAGGTCACAGGTATTCAAATTTAAAGAGGATAACGTTCGCCAAAAAATAAAAGAATCTTTATAAAATAAAAAATTTACCTATGTGCCACAGAAAGTCAGAAAAAATGTATACAATTTTGAGGCGGTGTTTTTTGTTTTTTTTTTCCTGCAAATTGTGTGAAATGTATGTAAATTTGCATTTAGTTCAACACTACCTGTATGTAGTCGCGCAAGAGTTTTTGCGCTCAAACGTATAGCGAACATTAGCAAAATTAAATGAAACGACTAAAGTTGTGTTGTCTTGTAGACGTTATAAATGCGATTGTATTGTTTACATCTTTGCTACAGCTTATATATGTAATAGGTTTGCCGTGTGCAATATCAAAAAAAATTTAATAAGTGATGCCACCTAGTTATACGTTACCGCTCTGAACATCCTACCCCCGGTGGCAGGTAATAACGCCAGCCAAATTTTCATCGACGGGAAGAGCGCACAATTTAGTGATAGCTCGCTTGCAAATGCCATTTTCGGTTCTGACTTCGACCACACGAACCATACCATCATCGCCCTTGAAGACCTGAGCGACTCTTCCAAGCAGCCACTTGAGTGGTATGCAGCACTCCTTGATTAGGTCCAGATTTCCTATTGCGATGTTGTTTTTTGTGGATCGCCAACTCGAACGTTGTTTCAAAAGTCACAGATATTCAGAGCTCCATCTTATCCAGAACGTCTGTTGCATGAACTGAATCCGCTGCCAATGACCAAGTCGACTGATGTTTATTGTCGAGAGGTTTGGTTCTGGTATGGATGTAAGTGGACCGCCTATTAAGAAATGGGCCGGTGTAATCACGTCTAAGTCATCAGGATTTTCTGTAAGTGGACAAAGTTGTCGAGAATTAATTACTTCTAAAATCTGACATATGAGAGTTCTAAGTTCATCAAGGGAAAGCAATGCCGAACAAATAGTTCGCCAGAAA
>NW_016163470.1:27802-36377 GCF_001687245.7 Rhagoletis zephyria | reverse complement strand
TATTTAATGTTCGGATCCGCCCGAACTTAGACTTTCTTACTTGTTTTGTAAGACTTTTATGGCGGAATAAACGAAAGCTTTCAAACTATCTGGCCTACTGTCTTTCTATTGTCTTAACCTGGGATCACACGATTTGTACATTTGTACAGATTTGGACATTTTTTACAAAAGAAGCATGTTGATCGTCAGACAATAGACGACTGTCGATGGTGTCAGAGAGGAAACTGCTGAGAATTCTTTCAAGCGTCTTAAGCGCAAAAGAGAAAAGGAGAAAAGGCTGATGGGCCCAAGGTCGTTGGGGCATTTCCGGAAACACCTTCGATGCCACCACAGAAAACTCGCAAAGCTTTTTTATAGACCCGGATTAACTATCTTTTGGCCTTATTGAATTGCTTCCTGCAAATCGAGTCTAATTCCGGCGACCACCCCACGGTTTAGGGTCAGGGCATGCCTGACTTAGGGCCACTGAGCAGGTCGCGGTAAATACATTGACCATGTTTTCTAAATCCTCGGTACATTTAGTTTCTATGGGGGCTAAGCTAGAAAACTTGTCTTCAAATAGCTCCAATCTGTGTTTTTTAAGTTGTTGATAGTTGGAAAGAAAGTCGATACTATTTCAATATAGCGTTGGTCAGTGAAGAAGTGCTCATCCAGAACCAGCCAACTCTCAACTACCTCGATGAAGCTTTCACTGTATAAGATTATGTCTAACACTTCCTTACGGTTTTTAGTAGTGGAAGGTGGTAGGTTAGTTGCTAAGAGGTAGTTGAAAAGTAACTCACCACGATAATATATGTCTGTACTGCCCCAATGGACATGGTGGGCATTCGCATCGATACCAAAGAAAATGTGGCCGTGTTCGTATTTGGTCATCAAGTTCCGCGCCGTTGAAAGAGGGCGGTCATAGGGCATGTATGCCGAAACCAGCACGGTGACTTTGCTCTCAAGCTCAAATTGCGTTGTCGCGATGTCACCATCACTATAATTTGGTAAAATAAAAATATAAGTAGTTTTAGCGTTGAATTTTTTTGTGAACAGCTCGTAACCCGTGGGACCCAATCCACAGACTTTTGATTTCAAACCCACGGTTCTTGGATTAATGCTACCTCAACTTCGTCCGTTGCTGCACAGGGAGCTAGAGGCGCGCTGAGCGTCCCCGCGATAAAACCTAATTATGACCTTGTCGAAGCCATAAAACACTCGGTCATTTGATGGATCGTCCTTATCTTCCATCGGCTAATGCGCAAATGATCGAGATGCTGAGGGATCTCGCTTTAAGGCGGATTGTAGACAGAATTCGCGCAACTTTGCAAATGGAGGAAAATTATTTTTGGCTACTCGCTGCTGAATGACGATGGAAAACTTTCGCCACATGCGTGGTCTTCTGGACCCGGACCCATCCTCCCAAGTAAATATTAGGCATCCTCAAATTAGTTCTTCATTTCTTGCTCAAATCTGTTTTTTATTTGTCCTGGAATGTGAAATTTTAAGTGATTTTCATGAGCAGCCATATAAAGTTTCTGAGTAGGTGCGAGCCGAATGAATGCATTATATCATTTTCCAACCAATGAGGTTCCTTTTACTTAAATCTCCCTTTGGCGTATTATATGCAAATATGTGCATAACCGAAATTCATTCACACCCTTTCAAAAAACAGAAATGCTAAAATACATGTGTATGCCTGATGGAAATAAATACGTTTATGCATGTTCATTAGGGTGGTCCAAAAATGCATGTGGAAAAAGTTAAGTCGGAATTTTTATGCCCTCACCCCTAGAATTGTTCTACATATATCGAAAAAATATACTTTTTTTTTAATTTTGAAATCAAAAAATATTTAGAGGTTCCTCAAAGCGCCGCAAGTATTCCACGTATTTTATATGGGGGAAAAACAACTTTACGTAGAAATGATATAGAATTCTTAGAAATCAATATTTTTCCATCTGAGAACTCTGATTATCTGCAGAAGATTCCCAGTAATAATACCCAAGTGTTTAGTTAATCATTTTTTCAATGCAACTATGATTTATATGTCCGCCAAAAACCCGGAAAAATGCGGTAGTGGGAACAATAAAAACTCGTTAGTATTAAAAAATGGTTAAATAAACAATTGGGTGTTATTACCGAAAGTTTCCTGAAGAGAACCAGGGCTTTCCGATCGAAAAATATTGAATTTACACCATTCCTACGAAAAATTGTTTTTTTTTTTGTTTTGTTATATGAAAATATATGGTAAACTTTGAGCGCTTTGAGCGACCTCTAAACATTTTTTTGTTTTCAAAATCCTACGGGGTGAGAGCATTACAATTCTGACTTTACTGTTTTTGGACCACCCTAATGTACATATGTAGATATATCAAAAGCCCTATGGGCATTTCAAGCTTAACCGTGGATTTTAATACCACGAAAATACATGTAATGCATACATACGTATTTTCGCTAACTCAGAAACCTACATACATACATATTTATATATACATATATATGTTTAAGTATGCATGTATGTAAATCCATTAGCGGTTTAAACTCAATCGTGAAGTGCCAAGAATACGGCTGCATTCCATGGATACTTAAAAACATATACATACATATTTAATCATACATACATTCGAATAAACATATATTTTTTGTCTCACCTTAATATGCTATGTATAAATGTACATTAGGTTGTCCCTGCGAATTCTATGCACACAACCATATATTTTCCTTCTGGCCTAAATAAAGTTCGTCTCTGCAGAAAAATGTATCAATCGATAAAAAATAATCAACTTGTAGTTAGGTTTTTTGCGGGATTTCTGTAAAATAGATTAAAAAGCTAACTTGTAATTAGTTGAAAAGTAGTGCAGGAGTAATGCAGACGTAATCGGGTGATTGTTTTCTTTAAACAAGGTTCTTTTTAAATATTCTCATACAAATTTTACTTTGAGTATTATTTCTTTCTGAACTTCATAAATACTTTTTTCAAATTGAGAACAGATAAAAGAAAAAGAATTCGAATATGGTACCACCTATAGACTATAGTATAATATGTAATGTTAACTAAATAAATGAAATAAATAAATAAGTAAACAAATTAAATAAATATTGGTTTCTTTTTTATTGATACTTTATGCGCAAAATTAGTTAGTTGCCAGTTAGTTGACTTCTAATGCAGGGGTAACCACCCGTGACTATTTCGCGGCCATCGCCATAGAAATATATGTAGTTAGCCTTCTTCAGAGAAAATATACAGATAATAGTGACCTTTAGTTCCCCCCTAATCAACTTCAAGTTAACTTATAGTTAGATACATTTCATGTAAGGGTATAACTCTAATGTGTGTGCAAATTTTTGTTTCCCTAATATTTTTCACAAATACAAACATACATATATACGCATTTCGAAGGATTTATTTTTTTTTAACATCTTTCACTTGATAAAACCAAAAAGAGAAAATTTACCTGATTTCCAAAAAAAAAAAATCCCCTTATTTTCTGGGACACTCTAATAGGTATATACACATTCATATACATATATCTGTGCATGAGTGTGTGAAAAATGCTGTTGTCGCGGTCTACCGAGTGCAAAAATTTTGCGGGTAAATAATGCAAAAGTGAATAACGCATATAAAATATATTGACGTTTATTACTTAAATTATGATTGAGTAAAAGTAAATTGAATAACGGTTAACCATTGTGTGTCATAACAATGAAATATGAATTGTGTATTTTTTGCTGTTCTACACTGGAATTTAAATAACCCAAATGGTGAAAAAACACTGGTACACTGCTTCAGAATATGTAATTTAAGAAAAAATCGAAATTTCGGCAATATCGGTGCACGGGCATAACTATCTCCCATACGTACATCCTTAATTTTAGCTACAATTATAAGCAAAATAAAGCGAAAATTGGTAGCTGTCTGTGAAATTGTGATCTTATGCTCTGTGGCAAATTTCGTTTCGTTCGGTTCAAGGACATGACCCATACATCCTTTTTCTCAAAAATTAGTTTTTAGCTATATATTGTGATCAGAATGTACTAAAAACTAATGAAAGCTTATAAAGTCCAACTTTTTAACTCTTTGGCAAATATCGTTTCATTCGGTATCAGGAAATGACTAACTCCTTTATGAATTTTAGTTATTGAAAAAAATTTATAATTTAATATTTTATTTAAAAAGGATCTTAAATAAGAAATTTCCTAAATTTGCTCAATAAATAAGATAATTTATTTTAAATGTATTTTATAATATTGGAGTTTAAAATGTATATCTAAATTTCTTCAAATTCCTTCTTTTTTCTGTAGACCTAAGTGATGATAGTTCCGGTTCCGACATTATAACAAATCAGCTATTGAATCTCTCGTCATTTTTCTTTTATGGGAAAGTCGCACATTACCATTATATTTTTATGACTGGCTTCTAAGGCTTCTTCGGACAAACACAATGCAATTAAATAATAATAAATAATAAAATTCGTAAGTGTTCTTTTATTTCTTATTACTTTTGTGCTTCTTCTATTAGGTTTTCCTACATCATTTTTAACCGACTTCCAAAAAAGGAGGAGGTTATCAGTTCGTCGGAATATTTTTTTTTTTTTTTTTTTTTTTTTTTTTNTCGGAAAGGTAGTGTCTCAGAGGTGGTCCCATACTAATCTGGTTAAGATCCGATCAGCGGATCATGAGATATATATATATATATTTTTTTTTTATATGAGAGTTGAAGTCGGGTTTTTTTTTTTTTTAAATTACTAGTTTACAATTCGTTTTTCCATAAATCTAAAAATTTTTAAAAACTGGAAAAATTTACGCTCAAACATGCAAACAAAATACTGACTATGTAGTTGCCATTTGAAGCAGACGTATAAACAAAGTTGTGATTTGAGCTAATCTAGCTAAACTATCATCGTCAGCTTTGTTGATGTTATATCCAAAATGTAAGCCTATCGATTGTACTTCATATTAAATAAAAAAAAACATTTGAGTTTCGGTCATAATTATTGGGGTTTTTTGTTTTTTTTAAATATAAATAAAAAATACATCGCAAATAAAAACAAAATCGAAGTCGCCCAACGTGGGGCTCGAACCCACGACCCTGAGATTAAGAGTCTCATGCTCTACCGACTGAGCTAGCCGGGCAGTCAGCCGGGTTTTGTCAAAGCGCGTATTTGAACGGCAGCAGAGCAAGAAATCTACTCTCCTTTTTGTTATGATCATTCTCCCTAGTTATATTTAGATCTCTTTCGTGCTGCCATACCGAAGAAAAGTTAGGCAATAAAATCAAAATTTCTTTCCAATAAATTGAAACCAAGTTGTCCTGAACGGCAACGCAGTTATATGATTGTTCATGTAGCATATAATGTTAACGCTGTTTAACCGCAGACTAGTGTTAACCAGACATTGAGTAACCGGCCCTAAGGTGTTCACTTGTCCACAGACCTTGAAAAGTAGAGAAAATTGAGGGAGCTAAGTAACAGTTCGCTTTAAGGGGAAGATGCAAATTTATATTGGAAAAATTTGAGCTTACAACAATTTCCAGTAGAAAAACGGCTGATGGCATGTTTCCGGATGCGATTCACGCTAATAAAGGATTTGTTTGTTGGGCTTTCATAGACATTACAATTTTTAATTAATTGTTAATTAACTTAAATTAATAAGATTTTTTAATAACATTTTTTATTAGCTAAAGATAACATCAATTCCCTTCGTTGTAACTCGGTTGACAAATATCTTTTATTATTTGTAAGTTATTGTTGTTTTTTCATTAAATTTGCCATTTAAAACGGTCTCAAACTCAATAATAAATTACCAGTCTCGAACTAAATAAATTTGAAAATTACTTTCCAAATGACCTTTTATAAAACGGATGATATAAGTGCATTTGACTTATTTAAAAAATATAATTATAATAATAGGTTGGCGCTTACATATATTTTAGTGTTTGGCTGAGCTTCTGCTCTGATTTGTGGACCGTTTACTCCGACTCCGAATGACGATTGTATATTTATGAGAAGCTGTTTTTCATGGCAGAACCGCCATTATCAAAAATGCAACCGCCAAGCACCTAGGCCCCCTAAGGACCCCTTAGAAAAATGGGCAAAAATCACCATTTTCACTTGCGTTTTTGCCGATTTTAAACAAACGAAGGCACTGACTCGATCAAAACGCAGGAAACACTTGGAATTGTAATAAAATTTATAATTTAATTGCTAAAGTTTATATTAGCCTTAATAAAAACAATATTACAACAATGTAACAAAATCAAAAACCGATACGAATTTGCAGCTAGTAGTTACGTATTTACGTTGAACTGTCAAATTACCGAATGAAGAAGAGGTGCGTAGTTAACCCAACGAGCAATTGTCCACAATATTTTTGCGAAGAACTACTACGAGTTATGTGCAAAAATACTGTGGATTACGTAAAGGGTTTCGGCCCTCTTTCTTTCGCAACACAGAAAGGAGAATTCCACTTAGGAAGGTTTATAATTCCTAAGCGCGGCCGAAGGCCGCCTACGCAGAAAGTAGTTATGTGCAAAAATACCGTGGATAGCGGAGGGGTTTCGCCCCCTTTATTTCGTAACACAGAAAGGAAATTTTCACTTACGCAGAAAGATCTTCCCAAAAACGCTGTGGATAATTGCTCGTTGGGTTAACCACCCGCCTCTTCTTCATTCGGTCATTTGACAGTTCAACGTAAATAACTATTATCTGCAAATACGTATCATATCAGTGCTTTCATTTGCTTAAAACCGGCGAAAACGCAAGTGAAAGTTGTAGTTTTTGGTCATTTTTCTAATGGGTCCCTAGGGACCTACAAGAAGCTTAGGTGATCGGGGGTTGCATTTTTGTCAGTGGCGGTTCATGACCACTCCAGAAAGGGGGGAGTCGGAGGTGACACGACCCTTCCCCTTCTGCCCACCGCCCTTATTGGTAAGTTTCCCCGGAGGGGGTTTGCCATTGGTCGCCGAGGGGCGACCGCTGTTAAGAAAGAACCTTTTTTCTACATTCTTTGCGATTCTGCTATGACCAGGCTGAAATACGACAAATAAACGGCTTATGAATCCCCTAACTAATTCAATGACCATTTTTATTAGCTGATATGGCAGCACTGGAATGCCATATTGCATAAACAAAAATCAGCTGTTTGCCCTGGGTTCACAACGGGCGAAGAAAGTGGAAACTGCACGTTTACAAAGCATACCGGTGCAAATTCGATTGAATTTTGTATTGAAATCAGATTAATTACAACTATAAAGAAGAGTGAGACCTTGGCGTCAAAAAAAAGAAATTAGATTAGCTTAAAAAATAAAAATGGTGCATTTACCTACATTCACAGCAAGGCATTTATTAACAACAGCAAAATATTACACCTTTCGACGTAGCATTTCTGCGCTATACATAACCGGAGACAAGGCAAAAAAGAATTATGCTCCTCTTCAGCCATACATGGATTTCGAAGGAACGCTTAACAATTTAGCTTTCCTGGAGGATAGTATAAAAGCGCGAGGATTGCAAATAAACCTCAATGAAATAAAAGCAAAATATGAAAAATTTAATAGCTTGCAGAGTCAAATAAAGCAAGTAGAGGCTGAGCGAGATTCAGTGTCCAATAAACTAAGAGAGATTACTAAAGTGAGTTCCGTTGTAGTTCTATTTTTACACCAAATATTTACCTTTCATTCCTTTCAGGCGGGTGCTGCAACAAAAGATGAAATCGAGAAGCTAAAACAGATTGGTGTGGAACTCAGAAATCATTTAAAAACACTTAAAACACAAAGCTACCCCATTGAAGAAGACTTCGTACACTCATTCTTAAGTTTGCCAAATACTTTGCATCCGGAATGTCCCCAAAACAATTTTGAAAAATTGCTTTACCGCAGCCCTACAGCGCGCTGTGAGCAGCAACAGCCCACACATTTGGCTAAAAAAGACTTAATACGTTTTATAAAAAATGATCGCTATTACCTGCTAGGGACACCGGCGGAATTCGATGTATACAGCATGCAAGCTTTAACCAATTACTTTGTGGAGAAAGGTGGTTTCATGCAAATGTCAAATCCGGACTTTGTACGTCTCGTATTACTGGAAGCAAGTGCAACACCACTAGAGCACCACCACTTAGTACAAGAGGAGGATAAACCGAGCGAAATTAATCGCGCATATCTTACAGGTGGCGCAACATTTGAAGGATTCCTAGGAGCCTTTGCACGTTTAGTGGTTTATCCAACGTCTTTGCCATTACCGTGCGTAGCGGCTGGTAGAAGTTACGAAATTGTGCCCAAAACCAGCGGATTACCGGATAGCCTTTTTACTGCCACACAATCAAATGCTGTACAAACGTTTGTAGCTACACGAACAGCTGAGGAAGCTTATGAGCAGATGGAGAAGATATTAAATTTAGCTGTAGATTTTTACAAAGAACTTCGTATCCATTTCCGCATAACCTATGCAGACGCCAGTACGTTGACGAACGCAGAATGTTTACGTGCTAATATTGAAATGTATTCGCCAGCAGAACAGCGTTACATTTGTGTTGGACGAGTTAGCAATTATAGTGATTATGTTTCCAAACGGATAATGTTTTGCATTCGTGG
>NW_016163470.1:0-20803 GCF_001687245.7 Rhagoletis zephyria | reverse complement strand
CGCTAATTTACTCAAAATTGATACACCTCGGCTTACCATCTAGCGGAAGGTTTCGGAAGGGTGAAAAAACATATATTTAATACTTGCGCCGGGTATTTAATGTTCGGCTCCGCCCGAACTTAGACTTTCTTACTTGTTTGAAAATAAATATAAATAAATAAATAAAAAAATAGCGACATATTTTTTCCGGTATAGAACAATCCTAGGGAGTGAGAGCATAAAAATTCCGACTTTACTTTTTCCCACACACATTTTTGGACCACCCTAGTGTATATATCCGAAAGGATTTAATCTGAAAATATTTTTTAGGGGTTGCCACCTATTTGAAAAATTAACATCGATTAATTATAAATTAGATAAAGTATCACAACATTGTTAGTGTGAAACAGAAGGAGCTAAGGAGGGATTAATTTCGAAAATATTATTTATGGGGGTGGCCACCTTGTCAAAAAGCAAAAAGAAAAAAAAAACAAAATTAACCAGTTAAACGAAATAGTTTAATATAGGCATCAAACATGAGAGGTTTAATAAAGCTTTATGTCAAAAATATTTTTAAAAGGAGCTGCCACCTGTTTAGAACTTTATAATGAATTTAAGTAGCAAGTTAAATAAAATATTTTAATGCGGGTATTAGGAGAGAGGTTTTCTGCTTTCTAACAAAAGCTTTGTAAGTCCAAACTTCAAACTTTGTACAAAAAATTTTAAAAATTCAACAAAATTTTTCTAGTTTAAAGTTAGCAACAAATTAGAGAATGGAGATCAAATCAAAATCGATAAATATATCGATCAAAATAATTACACCAAATAATATACATATACGAGGACACGTTGATAAATCAATGATTAGCGCACTGTCATCCGCTCCAAGTCGACTGTCAAATTTTGAGCAAGTTATCTCCTTTCCGTGGCGGTAAATTAAAACCCTTACCTCATTTAATTTAGACTCCCAGCCATTGAAAAGAGACAACTTCGTCAATCGAATCGTGACGAACATGGAAGAAGCTGATTTATTGTGCTTGAAAACCAACACTGAGACCAAGTAAAGCTTTGATGAACACTTAAGCATTGAAATGACAAATTTCCTATTTAAATTTAGAAACTTGCGCAAAGAAAATTTTCAATCACCAATAAACATTTTGCAGCGGATAGAGAAACTCTCCATACGGAAATAATCGCTGTACGCACGTACCTACTCTTAATTTCTCATTTTCTTGTATTCGCATCGAAAAATAAAATCAATCCGAAATTACCTTGCATAATAAAGGTCATTTGACGTTGTACTGCGTTTGTATTTATATACAGATATATGCATGTTTATATATAGCGTTGCCCAGAGTACAACTTTTAAGTACTTTATTTAGAGCACTAAATTATCTAGAATAACTTTTTGACGCCACAATTTGCTTCACGCACGCAGAGACACATAAATTCGCCAATGTTAAACCCAACCGCAACTACATTCAACTACTTACATAACTACATACATATGGTTATAAGTATATTAGGGTGGAGCGAGAAACAGTCCGATCGATTGATATTTACTCTCCCCACAACGAGTTTAAAGTTTTGAAATTTGCGCAAAACCTCACAACTGGCTGCAATAGCTTTGACGTGTTCTGAAAGACGAAAGGCGACATCTTCTGGACCAAAGGACTTTGCGTAAGAAGAGGGTTGACAAAGTGGACCTTAATGTATCTAAAGCTCTGCACAAACGTGAGTAAAGAAAGTCTAGAATTTCGTGTGCTGCATCCGATGACGACCTAAAATATATACGAGACCTTTATTTTTATGGGCGTACAGACAAAACTCCTGTGCATGTTAAAGAAGGGGATAGATTTCATAAGTGCAAACAAATGGAGGAGCACATTTCTCTTGTCCAGTAGCTGGGTTAAATGTACGTTGGCAATGCCACTCCAATATCTGGTACTGGTACAGAAACAGCTCGATGTATTTGTTGATTTAAATACATCTTGATGGTGCCACTACTGGACCTAGCACATTATCTGCATCATTCAGATAGTAATGCGAAAATACCCTCTGTATTTTTAACCCTTCTGTGGCATCGTTGGTACAGCTATACCAATTCGGTTTTTTAAAACGCATTTTGAATATCATTAATGCATCTACGAAGCTAAAACTTTATGAATGCCTCATATAAACATTTAAGAATTAATTCGTGGAATTTTTTAAAGTGTTTCGTTTGTCGGTGGAAGTGGCTAAGGTATATCTATACCTTGATTGACATCCTTGATAAAATTTTACAGCAAGCGAAATTAATGGAAAATGTAGATTTTTTTTCTGTATACTTATTGACTACAAAAATGAATTAAAATATACACTGCCGGAAAAACACTTTTGGTGCAAAGATTTTTTCATATTAAATGCAATTTATTTAAATGATTTTCCGATAGTTATTTATTAAAATAAGGTACATACTACAATAAAACGGCGAGAGGAGGCATAAAGAGAAGAGGAGGGCAAGCTGATGAAGGTGACCTTCCTGTAATTCGCAACAGCCTATGTTGGAATCTCTAATTCAATACTACGCTAAATTCGCTTATTTGACGATTTTTTTTTAACAGTGCTCCACTTTGCTCATTGAATTTGTTTGAATGGATTCATGCATTTATTTTAATATTTTTTTTTTTTCAAATTACTTTGCTTATGACGTCGTCAAGAATGAAGTTTAAATTTGCATCGTATGCAGATTTTAAAACTTTAAGCTCGATGTGGGTGTAGTAAATATCAATCGATCGTGATATGCAATTTCCGAATTCTAAAATTCGTGTGTTTTCGATCCACCCTAGTCCCACCACGTATTTTATGTTTGAATATCTAACTTTAAATATTGAACTTTAGTAAAATGAATCCATAACGACGATAAGTAAGCAGCCTGCCTCCAAAGAACAAAACAAAAAAAAAAAAAACCAGTTGATTTCTGATCTGCAGTGTGATTTGTTGTGTGCGTGTTGAATTCTCATGCATATGACAGAATTTTTCAGGGTCACTGTTTTGCAGCAGCAGCAGCGGTCGCCGCCGCAAACAACAACAACAACAACAGTACTAACAGCTAAAATGCATTTATTTGAGAGTTTTGTCTTAACGATAAATGTGTGTTAAAATAATATGAAAACCAATTTTGTATTAAGTAGTCTACAACGCAGTAAAGGAGATTTTTTGTTTTATAAGGCAGCAATTCGTTTATCAGCTTGTCTAACATTGAAATTTTGGCTGCTGTTAAACTCGTTTTATAACTGTAGCTTAGAATAAATTTGGACAAATGACTAAATTCGAACTTGTAAACAAACGGCTTGTGTTATTAAAAGAATTTGTTTTCTGATATACATATGTACATTAGTCTAAATCAATAACACCAAACCAATAGTAAAAATTTTAGCTAATTTTGGTTTAGTTACGTTTTATAAATTATAAGCATATTTGGTTTATAAAGATATTTTGAAGAAAACAAATTTTTGTATAGAACGGTGTAATGCAATTTTTATAATTATCGAGATGAGATAAAAGTTTTCGGTCCAACAGGTATTTCATATTTACGAAAATATATTCCGACATTCCAGTAGCGCAGCCAATTGTGAGTGAAGAAAGTCACCAATCTTTGTTTGGTGGGGTCTGTCTACATACAACCCAAATATTTTAATTATATCCTTGCCTTATAGATATGTAGGAAGACTCTATCTAATATTGGCTGCCTTTAGATTTATCTTAAATAAAGTTTTTCATTGAGACTTAGAAGATCGTCAGCCGTTTTATAGTTTAACCTCTACGAATATTTATTAAGTTTTTTGCACCAGACAACAATCCATCCGATGATTTCATCAGCTAATCTTCGCTTCAGTGTACATATCGCACACTGTCTTCAAAAGAGACCCAACACAAAAATCAGATTCGGAAATATAACTACTTCTCCGATCCAGGTATATCAGTAATTTTCTATATATGAAATAGTATGACTAGGATTGTTTCGGGCAGTGTTGCCAAAATTTTTTTGGCAATTATTCAGATGTTTTATTAGTATTTTTTTCACAAAAAACAGCAAATAGGTACATATTTTTTAAATCCAATAACTAATTAAAGGTTATTTGCATGATACAAAAATAAGGTAGTTTCAATAAACAACTTTTTGATTAAAAAAGCAGATTTTTGACAACTGCTCAACCGCCAACAGAAAAGTGTGCCAAAAGTATGATAGTGATGAACTTAGAATTGCAATAATCGTTTATTTGGATTTTGAAATTTGGAAATTTTGAAAAAATCTAGAAAGAGCTAAAGATTTTTAAAAGAAAAAGCTAAAAAAAATCTAGCAGCTAAATTGGAATTTTTCTAGCTAAACGGCGAATGAAACAGCTAAATCTAGCTAAAAAATACGTAAAATGGCAACATTGGTTATGAGGAAGAATGTTACTCATACGCCATGTATGAACTATTACTGAAGTTATAAAAAATAAATTAATACGCATCTTCATTAGACCATTTACAACTTTATTTATCAATACATTTTCTTCATATCTTCTTCAGATTTTCATCACTTATGATTCCTTAAAGCTTAGGGCGCAATACTAAACAATTTTTGGCTGCTTATATCTGCCTACTTAGAAGTAAGGAATAAATACAAAAAAAAACACTTTAATTTACATAGGAATTATTTTATTATTTTCTTAGCTGGAAAATTACTAGCCAGTGATTTTGCTTTACTGATTAATGCACAAACAAAACCGCAAGGAAAAAAATACAAGAAGCGTTAAAAAAAAAACGGATTGAAAGTAGTTGTTGTGAAGCAGAGTACAGGAATCACAAATGATGGCAATACAGTACCACGCAGAGTGTCCTGGAATATCACAGCAATATCTGAAATAACTGGTATTAATGTCGACTTACTAATAAATTCCGCACATCCATAATTCTGAAAAATACACTTATATGAAAAGAGGGCGAGATTATTGTCAGATTTAGTACATTTTCCACACCATAAATTCTTGGCCTTTCATTTACTTGTTCTCAGAATTTTATTGAAGTACCTTAATTATTTATTACTCCAATTATTAATTAATTCCGCACGTCCATACAAAATTTCGCACTGTGTGGCGTTACGTAGGGAATAAAGTTTTAAAATTTGTTTGAAAACAATGCCTGTGGTTTAAAGGAAACGACATGAATTTTCAAGAAAATGTTTAGTAAATTCAATTCCAGCTTAAATTTCAACGAGATGTCTTTATAGTTCGTCATATTGAGGAGATAAGCTTAAGTAATAGTTTAGTAATAGACGATTATCTATGCTGCTATAAAAATGGAGAAAATTATGTAAACTTAAAATCAAATTTTATTCAAAAGTCATTAAACGAATGCACTTTAGAGCACAACTGTACATAAGTAAGTGCATACATATATTTGTGTATAAAAAATTACATATTAATGTACGAAGAATTGTAGACAGCAGGCAATGGTGTTGCACTGACGAAGTGACGCTGAGGCAGCATTAAAAAGCCATTAGTAAATATGCTTAAAATAAAATTTGAAATGTCATTACAGGCTTACATACATACAAACATATATAAATATACACAAAGGATGTTTGTCGCTGTGGAGATGTACCTATAGAGATATGTATAAACAAACTGGCGCATGCAGTGCATTCACGGCTGCAATGGTTTTACCATTGAATTAGAGATATTGGTATTCGCCCGAATAGCATGACATTTTTCAACGCAAATGCAGAAAAAATTTGCAAAATAATTAAAGAGAAATTTGCAATTCATTTAAGTCAAGTAAATATTACTCAACAAAAGTAAAATAGGGGGACGGATAGAATACGTTTAAAAGTGACTTTTCAGCAGCTGACTTAGACAGCTTGACCGATTCGCTGGCTGATCGCAGAGCAACACCAAAGTTCACTAATAAACGATTATCAAATTAGCGCAAAGTGCTACTGCACTAAAATATAGAAAGTTTAGTGGCAACATCAATGCCAGCAACAGCAGCAGTGGTCGCATGGGCCACACACAAGCAACAAACATTTGCGTAACTAAATGCGAGTTTGAGCGCCTCAAAGTATGTCAAGCATTTGACGTACATACATACCTCTTGACAAGCACAGCCGCTATTACAGTTCTTCGTTAAGGTGGCAGTGCTAACCAAGCGCCTGCCATATCCACTCGACTCAGAAAATACGTGTGTGTGATGGGAGGCACGCCGGCGGATATTGCACACAAATGCTGCATAGATGCGTTGGTGGAGGCCAGTCACTCATTTAGACAGTCGGTCAGTCAGTCAGTCAGTCACTCAGTCAAACGGCCGAACGACCCAGCAGCAAACTGACTTGCTGCTGTGCCATTGGCAATAAAAGTGCATTTACTTTTATGAACTTTTGGGCGCTAAGTTAGCTGAAGTGCCCAGCAGGCGCCGTCAGTCGTCATCAACATCGTTTGCAGACGCCAGAAGCCAGCTAGCAGCAACATTCGCTGCAGCAATAAGCTTTTAGCGCAAAGCAAAAAATCACAACTCGAGCAACTTGCTGCCGAGTACGAGCAGCAATTTGCGAGCGTATAAAATTTATGTTGAACCTCAACTTACCCCTCTCTAGATATTATTTGTGTACTGTGACGGAAAAAGTTTTGATTTCTTCTACATCCCTTGTGAAGCAGCATACAAAAACACAACTTATGTATTGTTAGCAGTTAACAGTTTTGTTGCAAATTGATTGCGATTATTGCAGATTGAGTTACGCAGCAACAGCAACTTGTAGATGCAGGCTGAGTGTATAGGAGTACGCAATGTAAGCTAAGGACAATAAATTTGCTACAAAATTGTATTTCGAAAGATTGAGTGGAATGAGTTGAGTGGTGGATTGGTTTTGAGTTTTGCACAAATCAGAAATTGAAAGTTTTTGTCATTTACAAATATTTGTGTTGTATATATGTGCATACATATGTTTTTCTCCAGTTTATGTTTTCCTTTCATACAACTAATCGATAGTGCAATTTAGTTCAAGCGCAGTAGTTTGCATTAACTTGTGACCTAGCAAGCAAAATTTTAATGCAGTAAAGTAAATAAAGGAAAAGGTTTGAGAGTGTTTTGCTCATAACAGTTATTGATGAAAACTGTCATGGACAAATTCACTATGAAGAAAATGTTCTACAACTTCTAAAAAAGGTGGCAACTCTCTTAAAAATATCCTATATTTTAATCAGTGAAGCTCAACACTCATACGCCGCCACACTGACTCACTCACAAACTTTCACATTTATAAACGTTATTATGTATTAGTAGGATTTATAATTTTTTTTTTTTGGTTGTTTTTGCTCAAAAGTAAAAATCCTACTAAAAACTTTGCACTTTTGATTTTTTGAGTTATGCCATTTTAGGTGATATGTAAATAGTGTGCGTAGGGTTGATTATACGAGCTACTAACTAAATCAAGCTTTTCGACTAGTTTGAAAGACTATATAATAACGGATCTAAATTCAAAAATTGGAACACGTTTTACAGAGAAAAAGGGAATGAAAGAAAATTTTGTTAAAGTAAATAAAAATCGGTAAAAGAAAATAAATATGTAAATGTGTTAATTTAATTTAAATTAAAAATGTATTGAAAGCAGAAAAATATACCCGTATATTGAAAGCAACTATAAAAAAGAGCGATAAACAGAAGTAAACAAATTATTACTTAGGTGAGGTATTTAAATCTCTACTATAAATATTTATGTGTATATGTATGTATGTACATAAGTATACGACGTATGCGGCCAACAAATACTTAACTATGAAGTCAGCGTCGGCGGTGCATCATGACGTATGCGTGTCGTCAATTTTACCCACAATCAGCTGTGCGTATGGCAGTGTTACCAATTAATTTTAATTTTGGTATTATACACTTGAATATTCTAAAATTGGTTATATTGGGACTCTGAACTAATACCGGATTTCCCCAAGGCATCAAATGACACAAATTTATATGACAAAGTTAGGCATTAGAAAATGCCTGTGCTGTTTGTTAAGAAAAATTGTCATAAAATTCGTTTCCAAATGGCACATTTCAATGCCTGGTGGAAATTCGGCATAAGAAGTAAAGTCAGTTCTCTGGGTTTTATATTTTCGACTGACTTACAAATCATAAAGCCTATCGGACTACCAGATTCGGTCAATGATTTTCAGGCTGAAGTCTTTGCTTTATCAGCCTTTTAGCCTCGGAAGGAACCATACATTCTCATGCATCCAGGGGCCTATTTCATAAAAGTGACAGGTGCGACAATTGTAGATTTTTCAAAAAAAAAAATTTAGAGCCAGAATTGTCGGCGATATTTTTTCTGCTTCATATACGCTTGTAGGTAACTGTGACAATTTTTGGAAATACAATGGTGCTGACAATTGTCACTCTGACAAAATTGTCGCGATAATAGCGACAAAACTAAACATCTAAGTCGGAAAGTGTTCACAGGAGAATTTTGTAAATTTATTTATAAGGTTATTGCGTGCATTTCATTGCTTTTCTATAATGTGAATAGTTCTTAAAGGAAATGCAAATATTACATATGAATTACATATACATTTCATATGACTGGCGACAATTTTGTCCACGACAAATTTAAAACCCGGCAATGACAATTTGTCACCTTTTCAATGGAATTTCTCATGCAACAAAACACCGACCAAACTGTCGAGTTGTCATTGCCAATACGGAAAATGCCTGTCGCTACAACTGTCACTTTATGAAATAGGCTCCAAGTGGCGATTAAGGCATAGCCACTACTGGTAATTTAAGTAGAGTTTGAATATGAAATTTTTGAAAGTAATCAACAATCTCCAATCAGAACTGGCAAAGCGTGGCTAACCGAAAGAGGATAGGCCTACAATTATGCAGGGTATGTAGAAGTATATGGTCCACCTACTGCTCAAATTGAGCTTCAGTTATCATCAAATTGGTCAGGAAGAATATGTTTCGACTAACTGGACACTGAGTTTTCGATACAACTGCTGCATGACCAACAGGGTAATTCTAGCTAAAAAAGTAGCAAGACAATTGAAAGATAGTTTGAAACACTTTTTTTCTGGCACAACATTCATGGTGAAAAGCTTTTCCCGATGACCTAGAGGCTTGAAACTTCACAGTTGGCTCAGAACCCTATGACAATGCAATAAGAAAGATTTTCGTTAATCCGATAGGTGGCGCAGGAGTCGAGATACTTGAAAACCCGTATTTATAGTCCAATTGGGTTCATATTTAAAACGTATATTAACTACATGAAAGGGTATAACTCCACTATTTTGGCGATATTTGGTACACCAGTATTTATGGTCAGATTTTGTTCATATTTAGAAAGCTTGCTTTATAAATATTTGGTTCTTTATAATAATTTTTTCTTCTTTAATATAAATTTCTTTTATTTTCAGATTTTATTGTTTTAAAATACATATATATTTTTTTTCTTAAATTTTTAGAAACTTAATTTAATTTTACGTTTTTTAGTTTAAGAGGTAGATTTTATTGAGGTTTTTCACATTTACCTGGTTATCTGGTTATCTGGTTATGTGGTTATATTTTTATTCCGTTTACAACAATAAAATACTCTACAGAATAATAATTTTTAACCAGATAACCTGATAACCAAGCAAGTGTGAACAACGTAATTGTTTTAAAAAAGTTATTATTTTTTAATTCATTAAATTTAATTTTAAGAAACCTTTTTCTCTTTTTAATTTTTTTTATTTAATTTTCTTAATTTTTTTTTTTTAATGTTTTAAAAAGAAAAACTTTAGAAAGTTTTAAATTTTTTCTTTTAATATTTAGTTTTTAAAGTTTAAAAAATATGTATATTTTAATCTTAAGTCGAATTTTTAATAACTTGTAAAAGACAAACACATGCAATAAACGTCCTTTTTAACATATTTTTCAATTAGTCTTCCCAAAAAACAGAAAATACATAGCTTTCAAGATAGTTGCCAGAATTGACAATTGTCTTACGAAAGCGAGTTGGAAGACAGTTGCCAGAATTGCCCTGTAAGAATTTGATCACTACAATTCCTGTCGTATATGTTACATACTTATCAGTAGAAACAAGTGATATTAACCCACTTCAACTTCAAAGGGTGCTAAATTCTACTCGTTGGATTGAAGAGAAGCAATTATCTGCTACTATCTTCTAGTTGTCTACCAAGATTAATTGGCGAGTTGTGCGGTTTTAAAGCGGCACGTAAACATGAGTGCTAATTGAAGTTGTTAGATATACTCGTCACATTTACCAGTCAACAAATGATCGTTTACGAAGGCAATATTTACATGGAAAGCTTAAAAAACGCTAACTTTACTTTAAGTATAATTTTAAAAAGAAGAAAAAAATAGAAAATTTGCATTCTGGCAACACTACTGGTACACATTTTGCATTAGCTCATCGCACTCTCCATTTCTGAGCTCAGCACAATTTCGCGCTCAAGGCAAAGCCGCATAACCAACCAACCAACAACAACAAACTTCCAAGTCACATCGATCGCAGCGGCAACGCAAAAGTCAGCAACATTTTGCTGTTGTCTGAGCATTCATTGTTCATAACGAAATCGTACGTTGACTCGAGCGAGTCGTTTTATAACTAGGCGATCAGTGGTGGATGGCGCATCGCGATCAAATCAATCGCCTGAAAATCGAATATCGACGTTGATAGTGAATAGGTGAATAATAAAATTTGAAAAAATATACATGAAATCCATTTAATTAAGAAAAAGTGAGAAGTGTTAAGCAGCAGCAAAACAAAGCGACGAGAAATGCTAAGCAGGCTTGTATGCGTCGGACGAAACAAATTAAAAAACGATAAAGCAAAAAAATCAGTGCCGAATCGGGTCGAGTGCGTGTGTGCCCGCGGGCGTACCTGATGTTCAGACGTGGTCAAGTGCGTGAAGAGTGCAAGCGACAAGTAGACACAAGTCTCGACGAACAGTCAGTCAGCTAGTGGGGCAGTTAGTCAGATAGTTAGATATTCACACTGATATTGATTCAATTTATGTGTTGATACTTTTCGATAGTCAATGTAACGCGAAACGAAAGGGTTAGTTAGTGTTGTTATTATTTTCATATGCTTATATGTTACATATGAATTTCTTATTTTTGTTTACAATTATGTATGCACATGTATTTGCGCCAAGTTTACAACAGTGTAACGTGGGATAGATAGTGCGTTTACTGTAGTAATGTCAAGTGCTGTAGACTATTCAAATTGCTTAAAATGTATTAGTAATTTATTAGTGGATAATAAAAAAAAGGTGAACAATAGAATGAATACAAGTGTGAAAAGATGCGAGACTTAGGTGCAAAAGATGCGCTTAAAATAACCGTGCAATGCGGAGACAACGTTTGTTGCAATAGCACAATAAAGCTGAGTGTTTTATTAAATTAAAAAACGAATGCTGGATATTAAATAAAGAAGCAGTGGTTAACCCAATAAAAATTATATAAAAAAAATATATTCAAATTAAAATTAGTTAAACTTTACGAAATTAGAGTGAAATAACAAAATAATATAAAATGAAATCCTATTAAGAAAATGTAAATCAATAAAATAAATCAAAGATAAATAAAGTAATAAAAATTAATTAATAAAAGTAATTTTTAAGCAAAAAACAAAACCGACTTCAATTCCGATCCAAAAATTTAAGATTATTTATTATAATTTGTTGTAATTAGTAGAAAAAATCTGAAGTTAAGTCTTTCTTGCCCATATACAGCCAAAGAAAAAACTTTAAATACAGTGAATTTTTCGCCATATAGGCCAAAATTTTTATTTGAATTTTTTTCCGCCAACTTTCCATGAAAATACATATAGTTCATACTACAACAAAAAACATAAAAATGAAATCTCTAAACTTTGTGCCAAACTGAGGAAAATTGAATAAAATTTGCATATTAGTTTGCAACTTTTCTAGAAAGTATAGAATATTCAGCAAAAATAAGAAAAGCACTGAACAAATTCTAATTGCTTACAGGGTATAATATTAAATTCTTATCGCTGATGAAAGAAGTTACTGCCATTAGTTTTCTATCATACGATTGTAATTTCATATCAGGTTACATACGAAAGCCAGTAGGTGTTAATTAGCTTTACTTACATGCTAACAAATGTAAGTACATAGATACATACGTATGCACATGGGCTATATCGGAAGATTAGCGCATCGGTGCAAATTATATACCACAAATTTGCTTGCGACTATTATTAAAATTTAATGAAGCATCAGTCTGTTGGAATTAAAGGGTTTGCTTGGCAATTCACTTTAAATTTGGAAAAATACCTGCAACTTATTTTCACTTATATAATCTGTATTATGATAAAATGGGAGTTTTATTGCCGCAAGCATGTACCTATGTATGCACTTTTTTATACTTTTGTTCGTAAAGAAAAATAATGTATTTAGTCATGTGAAGCGCCGTGTACAAACTTATGTATTAAGTATACTTCCTTTAAATAAAAAAAGTTTCAAAACCCTGCAAAGTCATCGAGTTTTTCCACTTTTCGTAACGCCTAAATAAAGGCGTGTTTTTTTTTTTTTGTATTCATATGTGAACCACTTCTCACCCTTCCGACCGTAGGGCGCGTCAGATTGGTGAAAAAAGAAAGGAATGATTTTCAGAAAGGCCTTTTGAAAAAGATCCCTAGCTTCTGAATTGTCTACTATATAGTAGATACGTATGTATGACCCTCCTAGGTGGGTGAGGGCATCAAAATATGAGCCTCAAAAATAAAAATAAATGTTGACTCTTATATGAATCTTTTACGAGTCATATATGAACCAAGTTAGGAGTCAGCACTTTGTGCCAATATAAAAATAATATAGATTTGAAATTTATATCTAAACTTGTTTATACAGATATGGAAAATAATTAGGAAAGAAAAAATAAACAAAATTTAGCTGCAGCTGCTGTTATTAAATGCATATTGGAATGTATACATATTTATACATATGTATGTATGTATGGTATTCGAAAGGAATGCTTTTGCAAAAATGGCTCTAAAGTGAGTTCAATAAAAGTCAAATAATGAGGCCAATAAGACTCAAAGAACAACCTAAAATAAAAGTGCGAAAGCAGCAATTTATGGAGCCAATAAGAGTCATTTAAGAGCATCAAAAAGAGTCTGACATCATCCTCCACTTTGTGTGAAAATATCAATGCGCACGCCACAAATCGGAGGAGAAGCTCGGCCAAACACCAACATACATATGTATGTATGTGTAAGCGCCAATCTATTATTATTATTATTAAGTATGAGGCCAATAAGAGCCTAATATGACTCATATTCAGGCTTAAATATTTGATGTATGAATCGAAGCTGATATAAGTCGACCTTCGGAGGAAGGGAAACACCTTCGTTTCGGACTCTTAAATGAGCTCATTATGAGCGTTAAGGCTCCGAAATAGGACTCCTTAAAGACCCGTTTATGACTGCAAATATTAATCCTCATTTAATAATTAGATACAACTTGTAATACTTGTTGTCATTAATCAAGCAACATAAAAGATAAACGTTCGGCAATAACAGTTATCAAGCAACGTAAGAAATAAACGCTGGGTTATAACTTTTATCGGCGAAACAAAAAATATTTCTCAACCAATCGCTGTTATGAAACAACGTTTCCGTTCAATTTTAGAGTTCGGTCAACGTTTTCAATTTGTAAATTAGAGATAACAGTTATTTTTGGTTCATGTTTTATTTAAATTACTTATGAGGTCCACCTTTTCACCCTTCGGTGACGATATGTGATTCTCTGGTAGGCACGCAGAGAAAAAAAAACAGCTAATGGTAAAAGGTGCTGACTTTGAAGAAGTAGGGGCTTCTATCGATATTTTTGTGCATTTGCATACAGTTTAAAAACGTGGTTTTAATCTTTGGTCGAAATAAGAAAGAATAAGAGAAGAATTAGAATAGTTATATTTATTTTATACATAAATATGTTAATAGAGGTATGAATGCAATAGTTTATGTACGTATGTACATATGTATGTATGCACGAGCCTTTTAGATCGGTAAATATTCAATAACATAAAATAAAATCCGGCAAAGTCAAGGTGAGTTCAGAACAGGTTTTTGTCCACTCAGCTTCTTGATGTGTGACACGTCTTCTTCACCAATTTTGGTGATGAGTTTAAACGAGGTCTTTGCTTTGTCTTTTCGTTCAAAAACGTTGACATAATCACGTGGCTACTTAGCACAAATTGACCGTTAACGCATAAGTATATATACGCATATACCTTGAGTCTATAGTATATATTTACGTACATATGTACATTCTTAATAGAAGCTTTCTGTGGATATACAAGCAAACCCTTCAGAAATTATAATACTTTTGCGTATGTATGCAAATGCTACGAATTAATTAAGAATTTCAAAAAAAAAAAAAGTAAAAAGGCATAGGCCATGAAAAAAAGCAATCAGCGTATAAGCGTAAATTAGCCAGCAGCACTAAAAATAGTATTAAAAAAATAAATAAAAATAAAAAAGTACTGAGACTCCGGTTGAAATGACAAATTTCAATAAAATAGGCCCAAACTTTAAACTAAATGCAAAATACCTCGCACTTTAGTCTCCTGAATATGCAATTATACAATACTGATTGTGTGCCATGCGCGGGAACGGACAGACTGTATTTAAAAACCTTCACTTTACATAGTATGCACAAAAAAATATTATATGTACATTAGTATGCCCCCGCGAAAAAGGTGGCTGCTTCTCCCAAGCGAATCATGAATTTTGATTTCTTTTGCGACATCCACCAATATACTATCTTGTTTCAGTTTGATGTCATTCGTGAGCTGGAGCGCTTGCCAAAGAGGGGCTTTCATGATAAATGTTTTTTGATTGAAATCCTTTTTTACAGTACCAGTAATGATAGACGAGTGCAAACTTAAGAGATAACAACAAACTGCTTTTAACCAAGACAATTTAAATACAACTTTCGCCACATATTTAATAACGTGCTTCATAGATCTGTTCGCAGTTGAAAAAAATTCTTATGAATTTTTCATGTAAATGTTCTAAGCAAATAGAGAAATGGGCGTTTGAAATAATTACCTCATTGTTTTTGTATAAACAGCCTCGATAATTTGCAGCAATTAATTGATGCATATTTTATAAAAAATATTGATTGGAGCTACCACAATTTCTTGCCTGATTATCATTTTCGATCTGCTTTTGTTTTTGAAGAGTGGGGCAGTCTAATGCGCCTATGTAGCTGAAAATATTTTAGCGAATCATTAATTTTGTTGCAGCATGACTTTAAGATTAATTCATATAATCAGCACCCCAAATATCTAATAAACACTACATAGTACATATGTATGTATGTATGTATGTATGCACACGAGTTCGTAGCAGTAGTTTCGTTGTAAATAGTTATAAACAAAATGTGCACAATGACTGTTGATAAATCACATGCAACTGTAAAGGGTTCATTTGGCAGGCAGCGGTGATTAAGCAACTTTTAACAAAAATCTAGCATTTTTCATAGTTCTATAACGGCAGTTAAGGCGCCAATTCCTTTGCGGCACTTTAAGTCAAATCGATCGCTGTGATTGCAAATAGTAAAGTCAGTTGACTCAAATTATTCGTTGAAGCGTTAAAAGGTATAAAAAAAAAGAGAAACAAAAAAATAGAGAAAAAAAATAGAAATTTGCGAGACAAAAAATACAACGCTTAGATGAAGCCTGGCGATAAACCAGATAAATTAACTAGATGTGTGTAGCGAATGCCCTCAGTTCTATATATAATACTAAAGTATGTATTTGTATGCATATTCGCAAATCTTAAATAACCATAAGATATTAAGTAAGTATTCATTAAGTCACAAACTAGTCACGTAGTTTACTGATTTGATGATGTGAAATTATTATTGACACTTAGACAAATTTGTTCAACAATGACATTCTGTCAAGTTTTTGCTAAAATGTTTAACTTGGAATATGAATTTAGTAATTAGAAATGCATTACTGGCAAAATGATTGTTGAAGAATATTATTTATTCATTGCGTAATAAAAAATGAGGTAGCTAAATTTGAACAATATTTGTATCGAACCGTAACCGGTAAAAACACGTAAGCGACATTGGTTTCAAAATTTTGCCCTTTGATGCAGAAATGTTCCTAGATGCATTTCTGAATCAAAAATTAAATTTAGAAAAAAATGTTCGTAAGTTTTGACGACGGCTACGGCAAACTTTTGGAGGCCCCTGGTTTGTGTGCCATGCACTTGGAACGTCTGCTGCCTTGATGAGAAAGCTGCTACCCACAGGAGTATGGAAAGTTTTGTTTCGAATTTGTGGTGGTTATAGGCTTCGGGTTGGAGAATAGACAGATGATCAAAGCACCTGAAGCGGATGGCATTTTCCCAGCTCATCCCCAAAATACCTTTTTTAATACCACTTTTCCGGGCATGCTTTGTGTGGTATCCCTCCGCTATAATTCAAAGCCGAAGGTAGAATCGGGTAAACCAGTAGATATTTTTTACGACAAACGCTTCGCTTCGAAATCAATACGCAAGGAAGTCAATGTACATCAAAGAGATAGCTGTGGATTGATTACGATATCACGAAACACTATCTAATAGATCATTGGGTCCGGCGCAAAAAGGTTACCACATGCCGCTGGATAGCATGCGTCCTTAAATCCAGAGCCAATACATCCATTGTAAGACATACATACTGTTGGCTGTGAAAGGATACCCAGAGGGCGGTGTGTTATCTCCTCTATTATGGTATATCGTAGTAAATGAACTGCATTGCCGTCTGGTTGAAATGGACGGTTTTCGGAGGTATGTGGACGACAATAGTCTTCAAATTTCTAACACCATTCCTTCAGGGAGAAAATATATACATATACACTTCTATAAAAAAGTCAAATAACTGGTAGTTATCCTTGATGGCAAGCTCTCATGACATCTACAACTAGACAATTCTATTCAAAAGGCCAGATCTTCTATTCGGAACTGCCGAAGGATTATTGGGAGGAACTGGAACTGGTGGAAGAAGACATAAGTGAATTCCACGCAAGCGAACATCAGAAAAACATCAGCGACTAACCTACATAGGCAACTCTGCCGCGATGGGAACCACACCAACATTAGCTCTTGAGGCGCTTCTAAAGATGCCTTCTCTGCACAGTTTAATAAAAAAAATGCTTTATTTTTCACAGCGAGTTTTATCTCCGGGAAAAATTTGGGAGATAAGAAGCTAATACATTTATCATCTCTCAGGGCAATAGAACAGTAAAAGTAAATGCGCCTTAGATTTATGGTACTGTGCTTTCCGAGGTTTAAGTTCACATATATTAAAACTTTAAGCTCCTTTTCCCAAATATAACCAACTGGGACAACTAACGATCTAAACCAATGTTGGCCACTTCATGGGCACGCGGTGCAAAGCTTTTATAGGCTTTCTATACAATTTGTATAGGGCTGGCACAAAATAAAAGCTTTCGCTGGCCAACTCTTATCTAAATCAATAAACGATGCGATAATTTGGCATATTGATGGCCGAAAAATTTACCATGGTATTGGTACTGATACAAAGTGGACTTATGGGCAATAAAGTGGGAGATATTTTTATGGGGCTTTGTAATGGAGTTATGTATATGAAGACAATTCCATACTCATGAAGAATAGTGGGGTTACTGGAAATGGGGGCGTGGTACTTGAACCTATCTTTATGTATGTATATAATTCTTCTGTACGTGTGCTTGTGAGTGAACTCCTCATAAACGGCTGGACCGAATGAAACTGTTTGTATTTGTTTAGAGTGTGTCCCTGGATGACCCTGTAGGTGTCTCTGGAGTCGAGTTATTACCAAAAATCGTATTTATGATCCTATTTGGGTCAGATTCGAATTATATATAGATAACGGGAAGAGTTATACTTTTTAAGAAAATACTGAAATAGTATGTAAGCGGCCGGACAGATGTTTTTGAGTGGGTCCTTGGATGATTTAGATTCCTAACTGAATGCGATAGATGGCGCTACGGTCGAGTTCTAGGTATTTTTTTATGAAATTTATTTTAATTTTTTCGCATATCGCATATCGAAACATATAATCGAATAAAAAAGAAATTAATTGTGTTCGGGACGAGGTTCGTCGGGTCCGCTAGCATTTTTATAAAACAGAAATTAGTTTTTAGAATAAATGGCGTACAAATTGCACATACATATGTAAATGCACCTAAAATGAATTAGTGAGCCTCAACCCTTTGGCATTCAACAGTTAATCGCTTTATTTGCTCATTGGCCGGAGAACTGGCAATTACAACAACGACAATGCACCAAATGTTGACCAGAGTATGTACATATATTTAGGGCGTACGTGTTACAAGAAAAACGAACAGCAATAAAATAAAATCAACGACCGCAAAAAATACGCTGAGCACAGCGAAAACATCAATCAACAATTGAGTAATAATACAACAGCGGACAAGTGTTGAAATGGTGTTATGGTCAAAATTTTAACCAAAAAACAAAAAAAAATAAGTAAAAAAAAATAGGAGAAAGAAATGCAGACCGTCAAGCGAATAAGTAGGTGAACAACGTTAACGGAGTATGTATGTGTTTTTTTGTGTGGGAAATGACGAGAGTGCATAATTACACAAATGACATGATGGCAATAAAAGTAAGAAATGTGATTATCAAAAACTAGATAAATATAAAGATAAAGACAACAAATTGCGAACAAATGCACTTGGGAAGAGTGTTTTGCGCCCACCATTAGCAGTCGACCGCCTGAACAACGCGGGCGTAGAGCCGCAGAGATTGTTGCCGCAATACATATGAGCGGTTGAGGTATTAAATAACAATCAAAAACGTACATTTTACTTTAAGTGTGCGTGTCTCTTTTTTTACTACACTACTACTTTTTCCTCCACTGTGCCCGAGGCGAATCGCATTTCATTTGGAAACTTGGCGCTCAGTAATTAGCATTGGCGACAACGAGATAGATAATATCCACCAATAGCACTTTTTTAGCATTTATTTAATTTGTGAACATCAACTGTGAAATAAACGAAATTTTAAGTGAACATATCCATGGGTACATATTGTATGTACGTATTTATTGGAATATTGTGTACATCTCTCGGTGTTGATTACACCATTGAGTCAGGTAAAAAATACTGAGCAAAAAATTACTTAATGAATTCGTCGGCAGGCGGTAACAATAAAATTATACTTACTACAAAAAAAAATTAAAGATATTTCATAACAACTACAATTGCGCATGCGCACCGGGATACCTACGACATACGCATCTATCTATATACCACATTGATGAGTTAAAAAACGAAAAGAATTCACAAAGCTCAAATCAAATAGTACATGCACCAGCAAAAACAAACATCATTGCGCTAAACGTTGCCGGAAACAAAGTTAGCATACCAAATACATCTTCACTGTGACTGCTGTTGCCACTTGACTGCCCCTAAGTCTTTTTGCATATTCATTTTATGCATTTCACACGCATATCGGGCGAGCTGACTAGCCGACTGGCTGAATAGTAATTGCGACCAAATGGGTGGGGCGGCGATGAGCAAGAAGCCAAACGCGCATAGCATTATAATTCGATTAAAAATAATATAAAAAAATATATATTTCATATGAATATTTGTCCAACTTAGCACAAGTACGTATGTATGTATATGTATGAAATAACAAGCAGAAAAACGTATGTAGTTGATAATGTACGCTTATAAAAGATAAAAAAAATAAAAATTTGCTTTGCCTCTGCTACCGTTGCACAGTGATTCAAAATTGACATTTTGTGTTCACAATTCACTGGAGACTTCATTTTCCACTCAATTTGATATTTTTTTTAATGGAACTAAATAAATTTTGCTAGAGGCCAGTTGTGCCAGTTGTTTTTAAATTTTTGTGTATTTGTATTAAATTTTTGCTGAAAAGTAGCAATTTTGAAGAAAATGGATTCTCCTGTTCCAGTTAATAAATGTAAAATAATAAGAACTAGTTGAAAACAATTGTAGGGTTTCCCCAAAACGAAAAAAAAATATTTCACAAAAAAAATTTTAAGGTAATAAAAAAAATGTACATCAAATTTCAAAAAAAAAAATGGAGTTTCTTGACAAATGTTGGGTATGCAGTTTTATAGATCATTTAATTTTAGTATAATAAATTGCAATTTGAAAGTACCTAAGAGGTCGCGTTGATTTTTAATACTTTTTTGCTAAATGGGAAATAAAAGCGTTTGTTATATTATNATCATTTAATTTTAGTATAATAAATTGCAATTTGAAAGTACCTAAGAGGTCGCGTTGATTTTTAATACTTTTTTGCTAAATGGG
This sequence comes from Rhagoletis zephyria, assembly GCF_001687245.7. Taxonomy (NCBI): domain Eukaryota; kingdom Metazoa; phylum Arthropoda; class Insecta; order Diptera; family Tephritidae; genus Rhagoletis; species Rhagoletis zephyria. The sequence continues at coordinate 478 of NW_016163470.1, read as the reverse complement.
AAATAAAAGCGTTTGTTATATTATTAAAAATCAACGCGAACTTTAATCATATATAAAACTGTCTACCCAACATTTTCATAAAAACTAAAAAAAAAAATTCATTTTGGAAAATTTTTTTTAATATAATTTTTTTCAATTCTTTTTCGTTTTGGGAGAACCCCACAATTGTTTTCACCAGTTTTTATTATGTAACATTTATTAACTGGAACAAGAAAATCTATTTTCTTCAAAACTGATACTTTTTCTAGTTTTTCTGCACTTTGCACTAAAAAATTTAATACAAACCAGTCAAAATCCAAAAACCGGGCTAAACTGGTCTGTTGCCAATTTTATTAGCTTTCATTAAAAGAAAAATGATCAAATTGAGTGAAAAATTGAGGCTCCAGCGAATTGTGAACACAAAGTGCCAATTTTGAGACACTGTGCGCCGCAGCTGAGGTAACAAAGAATAATGATGCCTTTGAGCGCTGAGAGGTGA